>NW_024058047.1:5000-70963 GCF_016432855.1 Salvelinus namaycush
AGAGCCCTATTCCCTATATAGTGCACTACTTTAGACCAGAGCCCTATTCCCTATATAGTGCACTACTTTAGACCAGAGCCCTATTCCCTGTATAGTGCACTACTGTAGACCAGAGCCCTATTCCCTGTATAGTGCACTACTTTAGACCAGAGCCCTATTCCCTGTATAGTGCACTACTTTAGACCAGAGCCCTATTCCCTGTATAGTGCACTACTTTAGACCAGAGCCCTATTCCCTGTATAGTGCACTACTTTAGACCAGAGCCCTATTCCCTGTATAGTGCACTACTTTAGACCAGAGCCCTATTCCCTGTATAGTGCACTACTTTAGACCAGAGCCCTATTCCCTGTATAGTGCACTACTTTAGACCAGAGCCCTATTCCCTGTATAGTGCACTACTTTAGACCAGAGCCCTATTCCCTGTATAGTGCACTACTTTAGACCAGAGCCCTATTCCCTGTATAGTGCACTACTTTAGACCAGAGCCCTATTCCCTGTATAGTGCACTACTTTAGACCAGAGCCCTATTCCCTATATAGTGCACTACTTTAGACCAGAGCCCTATTCCCTATATAGTGCACTACTTTAGACCAGAGCCCTATTCCCTGTATAGTGCACTACTTTAGACCAGAGCCCTATTCCCTGTATAGTGCACTACTTTAGACCAGAGCCCTATTCCCTGTATAGTGCACTACTTTAGACCAGAGCACAATGGCACCCTATTCCCTATATAGTGCACTACTTGGGGAATAGGGCGCTATTTGGAATGCACCCCATCTCTATGTCTATGATTCAGTCCCTGACGTTGTCTCTGCTGGTATTGCTGCGTACAGGTCTAAGGAGACCAGAGGCTGCCGGGTCTCCTACCATCAGGAGACAACCAGCCCCCGGCCACCACTCCGGGACAGGTCAGAGCTCAACCCTCAACCCACCCTAACCCCCCTTAACCCCAACCTAGACACTCCCCTTCCCCCAGACTAGACACAGGTAGTGAGACCGGAGGCAGCAGAGTGACACCCCACAACTCACCCTAACCCCCCTTAACCCCAACCTAGACACTCCCCTTCCCCCAGACTAGACACAGGTAGTGAGACCGGAGGCAGCAGAGTGACACCCCACAACTCACCCTAACCCCCCTTAACCCCAACCTAGACACTCCCCTTCCCCCAGACTAGACACAGGTAGTGAGACCGGAGGCAGCAGAGTGACACCCCACAACTCACCCTAACCCCCCTTAACCCCAACCTAGACACTCCCCTTCCCCCAGACTAGACACAGGTAGTGAGACCGGAGGCAGCAGAGTGACACCCCACAACTCACCCTAACCCCCCTTAACCCCAACCTAGACACTCCCCTTCCCCCAGACTAGACACAGGTAGTGAGACCGGAGGCAGCAGAGTGACACCCCACAACTCACCCTATGCTAGGACACAACCAGCCCTAAACCTGCTCTCACACCCCCACATCAATCAATCATTTGATTTAGAAAGCCCTTTACAGTAACTCAGCCTTGGGGCCTCCCTGGTTTATGAGGTTATAGGTAGGGGCCTCCCTGGGTTATAGGTAGGGGCCTCCCTGGGTTATAGGTAGGGGCCTCCCTGGGTTATGAGGTTATAGGTAGGGGCCTCCCTGGGTTATGAGGTTATAGGTAGGGGCCTCCCTGGGTTATAGGTAGGGGCCTCCCTGGGTTATGAGGTTATAGGTAGGGGCCTCCCTGGGTTATGAGGTTATAGGTAGGGGCCTCCCTGGGTTATAGGTAGGGGCCTCCCTGGGTTATGAGGTTATAGGTAGGGGCCTCCCTGGGTTATGAGGTTATAGGTAGGGGCCTCCCTGGGTTATGAGGTTATTAGGTAGGGGCCTCCCTGGGTTATGCGGTTATTAGGTAGGGGCCTCCCTGGGTTATGAGGTTATAGGTAGGGGCCTCCCTGGGTTATGAGGTTATAGGTAGGGGCCTCCCTGGGTTATGAGGTTATAGGTAGGGGCCTCCCTGGGTTATGAGGTTATTAGGTAGGGGCCTCCCTGGGTTATGAGGTTATAGGTAGGGTTCTCCCTGGGTTATGAGGTTATTAGGTAGGGGCCTCCCTGGGTTATGAGGTTATAGGTAGGGGCCTCCCTGGGTTATGAGGTTATAGGTAGGGGCCTCCCTGGGTTATGAGGTTATAGGTAGGGGCCTCCCTGGGTTATGAGGTTATAGGTAGGGGTCTCCCTGGGTTATGAGGTTATTAGGTAGGGGCCTCCCTGGGTTATGAGGTTATAGGTAGGGCCTTCCTGGGTTATAGGTAGGGGCCTCCCTGGGTTATGAGGTTATTAGGTAGGGGCCTCCCTGGGTTATGAGGTTATAGGTAGGGGCCTCCCTGGGTTATGAGGTTATAGGTAGGGGCCTCCCTGGGTTATGGGGTTATAGGTAGGGGCCTCCCTGGGTTATGAGGTTATAGGTAGGGTTCTCCCTGGGTTATGAGGTTATAGGTAGGGGCCTCCCTGGGTTATAGGTAGGGGCCTCCCTGGGTTATGAGGTTATAGGTAGGGGCCTCCCTGGGTTATAGGCAGAGGCCTCCCTGGGTTATGAGGTTATAAGTTAGGGGCCTCCCTGGGTTATGAGGTTATTAGGTTGGGGCCTGATTACAGGCTCAAAATGGCTAGAAACTCGTCAGTCTCGTCAGTCTATTCTTGTTAGAGCCAGTTTGCGCTGTTCTGTGAAGGGAGTAGTACACAATGTTGTACGAGATCTTCAGTTTCTTGGCAATTTCTCGCATGGAATCGCCTTAATTTCTCGGAACAAGAATAGACTGACGAGTTTCAGAAGAAAGGTCTTTGTTTCTGGCCATTTTGAGCCTGTAATCGAACCTACAAATGCTGATGCTCCAGATACTCAACTGGTCTAAGAAGGCCAGTTTTATAGGACAACAGTTTTCAGCTGTGCTAACATAATTCCAAAAGGGTTTTCTAATGATCAACTAGCCTTTTAAAATGATCAACTTGGATTAGCTAACACAACGTGCCATTGGAACACAGGAGTGATGGTTGCTGATAAGAGGCCTCTGTACACCTATGTAGATATTTCATTAAAATATCTGCCGTTTCCAGCTACAATAGTCATTTACAACATTAACAATGTCTACACTGTATTTCCGATCAATTTGATGTTATTTTAATGAACAAAAAAAAAAGTGCTTTTCTTTCAAAAACAAGGACATTTCAAAGTGACCCCAAACTTTTGAACGGTTGTGTATATTAACATTGTCAAAGCTAGTGAAATAGATAATAAACTTCCCTCCCTGTATCCTTCATCCACTTCTCTCTCTCTCTCTCTCTCTCTCTCTTGCTCTCTGCGTCTGTTTCCCGTTGCTAAGCAGCTTTCAACCGAGTTGTACAGATGGTTCCAGCAGAGAGGAACCAGCAGCAGAACAACCCCAGTAAGTGTGTACAGCAACCTTGCTGTCATTAGTCAAAACCTCTGAGGAATCCTGTTAATATATCTGAGTGCAGTTACTTACAGTGAGTTTGTATTGATGAATCAAACTGATAGAATCGCTGGGACCCCTCTCTTCTTCTAATGAGCCCCGCACATTACACACACACATTACACACCCACATCAATACACACACACACACATCAATACACACATCAATACACACACACACATCAATACACACATCAATACACACACACGTACACACAGCAATACACACATTACACACACACACACACACATTACACACCCACATCAATACACACACACACACATCAATACACACATCAATACACACACACATTACACACCCACATCAATACACACACACACACACACGTACACACAGCAATACACACGTTAATACACACACACAAACCCACACACACACACACACACACACACACACACACATCAATACACACATCAATACACACACACACACATCAATACACACACACACACACACACACATCAATACGCACACGTCAATATATATCACAAAACAGCCTTCAACCTAGTGTTATCAGTCTGATGGCCTTGAGACAGAAGCTATTTTTCAGTCTCTCGGTCCCCGCTTTGATGCACCTGTACTGACCTCGCCTTCTGGATGATAGCGGGGTGAACAGGCAGTGGCTCGGGTGGTTGTTGTCCTTGATGATCTTTATGGCCTTCCTGTGACATCGGGTGGTGTAGGTGTCCTGGAGGGCAGGTAGTTTACCCCCGGTGATGCGTTGTGCAGACTTCACTACCCTCTGGAGAGCCCTGCGGTTGTGGGCGGAGCAGTTGCCGTACCAGGCGGTGATACAGCCTGACAGAATGCTCTCAATTGTGCATCTGTAAAAGTTTGTGAGTGTTTTCGGTGACAAGCCGAATTTCTTCAGTCTCCTGAGGTTGAAGAGACACTGTTGCGCCTTCTTCACCACGCTGTCTGTGTGTTTGGACCATTTCAGTTTGTCCGTGATGTGTACACCGAGGAACTTAAAACTTTCCACCTTCTCCACTACTGTCCCGTCGATGTGGATAGGGGGGTGCTCCCTCTGCTGTTTCCTGAAGTCCGCGATCATCTGCTTTGTTTTGTTGACGTTGAGTGTGAGGTTATTTTCCTGACACCACACTCCGAGGGCCCTCACCTCCTCCCTGTAGGCCGTCTCGTCGTTGTTGGTAATCAAGCCTACCACTGTAGTGTCGTCTAGTGTTATATATCACAAATCATCCTTCAACGTAGTGTTATATATCACAAATCATCCTTCAACGTAGTGTTATATATCACAAATCATCCTTCAACGTAGTGTTATATATCACAAATCATCCTTCAACGTAGTGTTATATATCACAAATCATCCTTCAACGTAGTGTTATATATCACAACAACAGCCTTCAACTCTATTATATTACATTGGTACCATGTACACAATGGGCCGGTTCCCCAGACACAGATTTAGCCTACTCTTCTCCTAGTTTAAAATCTATTTTTTGAACTGGCCCTATATGAGTATTGAGCAACATGTGCATACCTCACTAATAACGCTGCTTTTTATTGTTTTATAGAGAACACATGGTGCACTGGTCAGATTGAGTGATGACATCACAACATATCATCACACTGCTTGTCCATCATGAACGCAACATTCTAATCTTGTCCCTCCCCCTCTCAGCTTTGACTCGTAGGGATAGGCCGCCCCCTTCCTTCGCACGACCTGATTGGTACCCTGGAGCGAGACGGCCAACAGGTACTAAAGACGAGGAAAATCATTCCTTCTAAATAAGAATAATTTAACAGATCATAAATACATCATAACAACCAGTAAATACACGAAACAGTACAAAACCAATCTAGTTAAAGGTTCTGCTAAAATTGTTCATAATCAAAGCATAGTATAAATCCTAAACTAACTTGATTAAAGTATCTTAATAATACACAGTTGTAAAACGTTTCACAGTATCAACCCATCTAGTTGTTGTATTCTGTGTGTTGGCTTTTACCACACTTCCAGTCAAAAGTTTGGACACACCTACTCATTCAATGGTTTATCTTTATTTTTACTATTTTCTACATTGTAGAATAATAGTGAAGACATAAAAACTATGAAATAACACATATGGAATCATGTAGTAACCAAAAAAGTGTTAAATAAATCAAAATATATTTTATATTTGAGATTCTTCAAAATGTCAACCCTTTGCCTTGATGACAGCTTTACACACTCTTGGCATTCTCTCAACCAGCTTCATGAGGTAGTCACCTGGAATGCATTTAAATTAACAGGTGTGCCTTGTTAAGTTAATTTGTGGAATTTCTTTCGTTCTTAATGCATTTGAGCATTTGAGCCAATCAGTTGTGTTGTGACAAGGTAGGTGCTCAAGTAAGCAAAGAGTCCATTACTTTAGGACATGAAGGTCAGTCAATGTCGAACATGTGGAACATTTCAAGAACTTTTAATTTATGTTTTTAGCGGCTGCACTTGAAGAAACTTTAAAAGTTCTTGAAATGTTCCACATTGACTGACCTTCATGTCCTAAAGTAATGGACGCTTTGCTTACTTGAGCTGTTCTTGCCATAATATGGTATTTTACCAAATAGGACTATCTTCTGTATACCACCCCTACCTTATTTAACACTTTTTTGGTTACTACATGGTTCCATATGTGTTATTTCCTAGTTTTGATGTCTTCACTATTATTCTACAATGTAGAAAATAGTTAAAAAAATTAAGAAAAACCCTGGAATGAGTAGGAGTGTCCAAACTTTTGACTGGTACTGTATACCAGAGTAGTGGTCAAGACCCATTTCAATACATGTCACTCGTCTATAAGTGTCCTGTGTCCAATGTATTTCAAATATATTGGAATTCAGAACTGAAACGGAACTAAGCCCAACTCTTATCAACCGTCTTAGCTAGCAGACCTCTACTAATATAATGTTTGCTTCCCCTAACCCTCTCTGCTGTACATTCAGACGTAAGTCAAGCAGCTCCAGATTCAGGCTACACATGGAGCGAGGCGGAGACAGCGCCAGAGATGACAGGTAAGTCAGGTAACCCACCACCTTACCAGTCACAGCGGCAGTACTGTACTACAACAAAACAGGCGTCCTCTACTGCCCCCTCTCAGCGCAGCACGGTACTGCACCACAGAGGGTACCGTACACACTCAGGATGTACAACTGATGTACAACACATTTAACTCAATAGTTGTGATACAATTTATATTATTGTGATACAACAGAGAGTAGAAAATGTTTAAACAACCGCTGAGTGCCTTCTCCACAATGCTTGTGTAATTACTTTTGTGCAAAAAAAAAAAAAAAAACTCAGTTGTGTCACAACCGTAAAAATGCATTGTACATTAGTTGTACAACTTGTGTGTAGGGACCAGGGACTACATATCTACATCTGTTCATATCAGTGTAGGTAGCATGTAAAGATCAATCCATACAGGTATGTTGACTGATATACTCAGGTATTATGTAGAGCATGTGTTTACTATGGTTTATTCCATGCCAATATCTCCCCAGATGCCATGTGTTTACTATGGTTTATTCCATGCCAATATCTCCCCAGATGCCATGTGTCTACCACATGAGAACACTGGTACATGAAGGACGTATGGCATGGTTTACATTAAGGGCATAGACTCTAGACATATGGGAATAAGTCTGGGTCATATTCACTAGGCACCAAAGCATAGAAAATTGGACTGAAACAAGGAGGGACAACCTGCCCTTCCTTTGTCCATTAAGAAACCCTTATATTTGTTTTGCTACGATGTGTCCTAATGAAGATGACCCAGGTGAAAGGTTCTTCTCTTTCCTGGTCTGTGATTGGTTTAGTCACAGATCTGACCAATCATAAGCATGGAAAATGTGTGCATCCTGAGCCAGTATGATGCCCACGGTGGTGATACTAACATTATAGTTAACGTAATGTAAAAACCCTTTCCTGTGTAGCCCGGGACCCCAGGCCTGATATCTCAGAGCTTGAACGCTGGTATTACAACTTTGGACAATATCGTAAGTTTCTTTTTCATTTTCTGTCTTTGAAATCGTTGGTTGGAATTTGACATTTCTTATTCCTTTCTGATTCCGTTTATCTTCCAACCGAGATTTCTGGGAAAACCCTGGGAATTCTGGGAAAATTACTGGAAATGTGCAACCCTATAAAATAAAGATTTGATTGTTTTCATAGATACAATATGAGACCAGTCACATACTGTATGGTGTGGCTGATCAAAATCTTTATTTTTGGATCAAACCTTTTTTTAATCAATCACTTTATTTTGCTCATGAATTTTGTTTTTGTAAAAAAACAAGAATTCTCCATCACCATGTGGTACGGGTGTTTTGTAAAGCTTAGAGATTTGTTTTAATGCATCACAGTCCTCCTATCAATACACACGCCTCGATGCACAAACCAAACCAAGCTCTTTATGGACCCATGACAAGACACGACCTCAACTGGCATCTACAGTTCAGGACATTGAGCTGCAGATTATAGTGCCTGGACTCATCTGTTCTATAGGGTTGGGGTTGGGGTCAGGGTTGGGGTCAGGGTTAGGGTTGGGGTCAGGGTTAGGGTTAGGGTTAGGGTTGGGGTCGGGGTTAGGGTTAGGGTTAGGGTTGGGGTTAGGGTTGGGGTCGGGGTCGGGGTAAGGGTCAGGGTTGGGGTTGGGGTTGGGGTCAGGGTTGGGGTCAGGGTTAGGGTTGGGGTCAGGGTTAGGGTTGGGGTCAGGGTTAGGGTTGGGGTCGGGGTTAGGGTTAGGGTTAGGGTTGGGGTTAGGGTTGGGGTCGGGGTTAGGGTTAGGGTTGGGGTTGGGGTTGGGGTTGGGGTTAGGGTTAGGGTTAGGGTTGGGGTTAGGGTTGGGGTTAGGGTTAGGGTTGGGGTTAGGGTTGGGGTTGGGGTCAGGGTCGGGGTTGGGGTTGGGGTCGGGGTTGGGGTTGGGGTCGGGGTTAGGGTTGGGGTTAGGGTTGGGGTCAGGGTTAGGGTTAGGGTTGGGGTCAGGGTTAGGGTTGGGGTTGGGGTCAGGGTTAGGGTTGGGGTCAGGGTTGGGGTTGGGGTTGGGGTCGGGGTTAGGGTTAGGGTTAGGGTTAGGGTTAGGGTTAGGGTTAGGGTTGGGGTTAGGGTTAGGGTTGGGGTTAGGGTTAGGGTTGGGGTTAGGGTTGGGGTTGGGGTTGGGGTTGGGGTTAGGGTTGGGGTTGGGGTTGGGGTTAGGGTTGGGGTTAGGGTTAGGGTTAGGGTTGGGGTTGGGGTTAGGGTTGGGGTTAGGGTTAGGGTTGGGGTTAGGGTTGGGGTTAGGGTTGGGGTCGGGGTTTGGGGTTAGGGTTGGGGTTAGGGTTAGGGTTGGGGTCGGAGTTAGGGTTGGGGTTAGGGTTGGGGTCAGGGTTAGGGTTAGAGTTGGGGTCGGAGTTAGGGTTAGGGTTGGGGTTAGGGTTGGGGTTAGGGTTGGGGTCAGGGTTAGGGTTGGGGTTAGGGTTGGGGTCAGGGTTAGGGTTGGGGTTAGGGTTAGGGTTGGGGTCGGAGTTAGGGTTGGGGTTAGGGTTGGGGTCAGGGTTAGGGTTAGGGTTAGGGTTGGGGTCAGGGTTGGGGTTGGGGTCGGGGTTAGGGTTAGGGTCGGAGTTAAGGTTGGGGTTAGGGTCAGGGTTAGGGTTGGGGTCAGGGTTAGGGTTGGGGTCAGGGTTAGGGTTGGGGTTAGGGTTAGGGTTGGGGTCGGAGTTAGGGTTGGGGTTAGGGTTGGGGTCAGGGTTAGGGTTAGGGTTAGGGTTGGGGTCAGGGTTGGGGTTGGGGTCGGGGTTAGGGTTAGGGTCGGAGTTAAGGTTGGGGTTAGGGTTGGGGGTAGGGTTGGGGTTAGAGTTGGGGTCGGAGTTAGGGTTGGGGTTAGGTTTGGGGTTGGGGTTTTGGTTAGGGTTGGGGTTAGGGTTGAGGTTAGGGTTGGGGTTGGGGTCGGGGTTTGGGGTTAGGGTTGGGGTTAGGGTTAGGGTAGGAGTTAGGGTTGGGGTTAGGGTTGGGGGTAGGGTTGGGGTTAGGGTTGGGGTCGGAGTTAGGGTTGGGGTTAGGTTTGGGGTTGGGGTTAGGGTTGGGGTTAGGGTTAGGTTTGGGGTTGGGGTTAGGGTTAGGGTTAGGGATGGGGTTAGGGTTGGGGTCGGGGTTTGGGGTTAGGGTTGGGGTTGGGGTTAGGGTTGGGGTCGGGGTTAGGGTTGGGGTTAGGGTTGGGGTCAGGGTTAGGGTTAGAGTTGGGGTCGGAGTTAGGGTTGGGGTTAGGGTTAGGGTTGGGGTCAGGGTTTGGGGTTAGAGTTGGGGGTTAGGGTTGGGGTTAGGGTTGGGGTTAGGGTTGGGGTCGGCGTTAGGGTTGGGGTTAGGGTTGGGGTCGGGGTCAGGGTCTGGGGTTAGAGTTGGGGGTTAGGGTTAGGGTTGGGGGTTTGGGGTTAGAGTTGGGGTTGGGGTCGGGGTTAGGGTTGGGGTCGGAGTTAGGGTTGGGGTTAGGGTTAGAGTTGGGGTTGGGGTTAGGGTTGGGGTTAGGGTTGGGGTTAGGGTTGGGGCCGGGGTTTGGGGTTAGAGTTGGGGGTTAGGGTTGGGGTTGGGGTTAGGGTTAGGGTTGGGGTTAGAGTTGGGGGTTAGGGTTGGGGTTAGGGTTGGGGTTGGGGTTGGGGTTAGAGTTGGGGTCGGGGTTTGGGGTTAGAGTTGGGGGTTAGGGTTGGGGTTGGGGTTAGGGTTAGGGTTGGGGTTTGGGGTTAGAGTTGGGGGTTAGGGTTGGGGTTGGGGGTTTGGGGTTAGAGTTGGGGGTTGGGGGTAGGGTTGGGGGTAGGGTTAGGGTTGGGGTCGGGGTTGGGGGTTGGGGGTGGGGTTAGTTCTATCAGGGTTGGGGTTGGGGAACATGGTGAAGGCATCTAGATCTTAAATGAACAGCTGGTTTCTGAGACCAACAGGGATGAGACCAACAGGGATGAGACCAACAGGACTGAGACCAACAGGACTGAGACCAACAGGGATGAGACCAACAGGGATGAGACCAACAGGACTGAGACCAACAGGACTGAGACCAACAGGGCTGAGACCAACAGGACTGAGACCAACAGGGATGAGACCAACAGGACTGAGACCAACAGGACTGAGACCAGCAGGACTGAGACCAGCAGGGATGAGACCAACATGACTGAGACCATCAGGACTGAGACCATCAGGACTGAGACCAGCAGGGATGAGACCAACAGGGATGAGACCAACAGGACTGAGACCAGCAGGACTGAGACCAACAGGGATGTGACCAACAGGACTGAGACCAGCAGGGATGAGACCAATAGGGACGAGACCAACATGACTGAGACCAACAGGACTGAGACCAACAGGGCTGAGACCAACAGGGCTGAGACCAACAGGGATGAGACCAACATGACTGAGACCAACAGGGCTGAGACCAACAGGACTGAGACCAACAGGACTGAGACCAACAGGGCTGAGACCAACAGGGATGAGACCAACAGGGCTGAGACCAACAGGGCTGAGACCAACAGGGATGAGACCAACAGGGCTGAGACCAACAGGACTGAGACCAACAGGACTGAGACCAACAGGACTGACACCAACAGGGCTGAGACCAACAGGACTGAGACCAACAGGGCTGAGACCAACAGGGATGAGACCAACAGGACTGAGACCAACAGGGATGAGACCAACAGGGCTGAGACCAACAGGGATGAGACCAACAGGACCAACAGGGATGAGACCAACAGGGATGAGACCAACAGGGCTGAGACCAACAGGACTGAGACCAACAGGGATGAGACCAACAGGACTGAGACCAACAGGGCTGAGACCAACAGGGATGAGACCAACAGAGATGAGACCAACAGGGATGAGACCAACAGGGATGAGACCAACAGGGATGAGACCAACAGGACTGAGACCAACAGGGCTGAGACCAACAGGGATGAGACCAACAGGGATGAGACCAACAGGGAAGAGACCAACAGGACTGAGACCAACAGGGCTGAGACCAACAGGGATGAGACCAACAGGGATGAGACCAACATGACTGAGACCAACAGGGATGAGACCAACAGGGCTGAGACCAACAGGGCTGAGACCAACAGGACTGAGACCAACAGGACTGAGACCAACAGGGATGAGACCAACAGGGCTGAGACCAACAGGACTGAGACCAACAGGACTGAGACCAACAGGGATGAGACCAACAGGGATGAGACCAGCAGGACTGAGACCAACAGGGATGAGACCAACAGGGCTGAGACCAACAGGGATGAGACCAACAGGGCTGAGACCAACAGGGCTGAGACCAACAGGACTGAGACCAACAGGGCTGAGACCAACAGGACTGAGACCAACAGGGCTGAGACCAACAGGGCTGAGACCAACAGGGCTGAGACCAACAGGGCTGAGACCAACAGGACTGAGACCAACAGGACTGAGACCAACAGGGATGAGACCAACAGGGATGAGACCAACAGGACTGAGACCAACAGGGCTGAGACCAACAGGGCTGAGACCAACAGGGATGAGACCAACAGGGATGAGACCAACAGGGATGAGACCAACAGGGCTGAGACCAACAGGGCTGAGACCAACAGGGATGAGACCAACAGGGATGAGACCAACATGACTGAGACCAACAGGGATGAGACCAACAGGACTGAGACCAACAGGATTGAGACCAACAGGACTGAGACCAACAGGGATGAGACCAACAGGGCTGAGACCAACAGGGCTGAGACCAACAGGGCTGAGACCAACAGGACTGAGACCAACAGGACTGAGACCAACAGGACTGAGACCAGCAGGACTGAGACCAGCAGGGCTGAGACCAACAGAGATGAGACCAACAGGACTGAGACCAGCAGGGCTGAGACCAACAGAGATGAGACCAACAGGACTGAGACCAGCAGGACTGAGACCAACAGAGATGAGACCAACAGGGATGAGACCAGCAGGGATGAGACCAACAGGACTGAGACCAACAGGACTGAGACCAACAGAGATGAGACCAACAGGGCTGAGACCAACAGGGCTGAGACCAGCAGGGCTGAGACCAACAGGACTGAGACCAACAGGACTGAGACCAGCAGGACTGAGACCAGCAGGACTGAGACCAGCAGAGATGAGACCAACAGGACTGAGACCAGCAGGACTGAGACCAACAGAGATGAGACCAACAGGGATGAGACCAGCAGGGATGAGACCAACAGGACTGAGACCAACAGGACTGAGACCAACAGAGATGAGACCAACAGGGCTGAGACCAGCAGGACTGAGACCAACAGAGATGAGACCAACAGGGATGAGACCAGCAGGGATGAGACCAACAGGACTGAGACCAACAGGACTGAGACCAACAGAGATGAGACCAACAGGGCTGAGACCAACAGGACTGAGACCAACAGGGATGAGACCAACAGGACTGAGACCAACAGGGATGAGACCAACAGGGATGAGACCAACAGGACTGAGATCAACAGGGCTGAGACCAACAGGGATGAGACCAACAGGGATGAGACCAACAGGGATGAGACCAACAGGGATGAGCCATTTCAAGCTCATCCAACAGAAAATACTACCACACACATACAAACATCTGGCTGAATGAAAAATGGTCACGTCTTGGGGTCAATGACGACTCTATATTCTCTATCTGTATCTTCCAGCACCCCAGTCCGCAGACCCCGAGCCACAAGACACAACTCACACTAGAGGTGGGTAGCTCTTACAGTTTCAACTCACATTAGAGGTGGGTAGCTCTTACAGTTTCAACTCACACTAGAGGTGGGTAGATCTTACAGTTTCAACTCACACTAGAGGTGGGTAGCTCTTACAGTTTCAACTCACACTAGAGGTGGGTAACTCTTACAGTTTCAAGTTTATTTTTAGTTGTATTAATCATAATGTTGTCCAACAGCCAGCTAGTATTAAGCCTGGCGACGAGGCTAAACTAAGCTGGGTTAGGGTTAGCTAGTATTGAGCCTGGCGACGAGGCTACACTAAAGTGGGTTAGGGTTAGCTAGTATTGAGCCTGGGGACGAGACTACACTAAAGTGGGTTAGGGTTAGCTAGTATTGAGCCTGGCGACGAGGCTACACTAAAGTGGGGTAGGGTTAGCTAGTATTGAGCCTGGCGACGAGGCTACACTAAAGTGGGTCAGGGTTAGCTACTATTGAGCCTGGCGACGAGGCTACACTAAAGTGGGTTATGGTTAGCTAGTATTGAGCCTGGGGATGAGGCTACACTAAACTGGGGTAGGGTTAGCTAGTATTGAGCCTGGGGATGAGGCTACACTAAAGTGGGGTAGGGTTAGCTAGTATTGAGCCTGGGGATGAGGCTACACTAAACTGGGGTAGGGTTAGCTAGTATTGAGCCTGGGGACGAGGCTACACTAAACTGGGTTAGGGTTAGCTAGTATTGAGCCTGGTGACGAGGCTACACTAAAGTGGGTCGGGTTAGCTAGTATTGAGCCTGGGGATGAGGCTACACTAAAGTGGGTCAGGGTTAGCTAGTATTGAGCCTGGGGACGAGACTACGCTAAAGTGGGGTAGGGTTAGCTAGTATTGAGCCTGGGGATGAGGCTACACTAAAGTGGGGTAGGGTTAGCTAGTATTGAGCCTGGGGACGAGACTACACTAAAGTGGGGTAGGGTTAGCTAGTATTGAGCCTGGCGACGAGGCTACACTAAACTGGGTTAGGGTTAGCTAGTATTGAGCCTGGCGACGAGGCTACACTAAAGTGGGTTAGGGTTAGCTAGTATTGAGCCTGGCGACGAGGCTACACTAAACTGGGTCAGGGTTAGCTAGTATTGAGCCTGGCGACGAGACTACATTAAACTGGGTCAGGGTTAGCTAGTATTGAGCCTGGCGAAGAGACTACACTAAAGTGGGTCAGGGTTAGCTACTATTGAGCCTGGGGACGAGGCTACATTAAACTAGGTTAGGGTTAGCTAGTATTGAGCCTGGGGACGAGGCTACATTAAACTGGGTCAGGGTTAGCTAGTATTGAGCCTGGCGAAGAGACTACACTAAAGTGGGTCAGGGTTAGCTACTATTGAGCCTGGGGACGAGGCTACATTAAACTAGGTTAGGGTTAGCTAGTATTGCGCCTGGGGACGAGGCTACATTAAACTAGGTTAGGGTTAGCTAGTATTGAGCCTGGGGACGAGGCTACACTAAAGTGGGTCAGGGTTAGCTAGTATTGAGCCTGGCGAAGAGACTACACTAAAGTGGGTCAGGGTTAGCTAGTATTGAGCCTGGGGACGAGACTACGCTAAAGTGGGTCAGGGTTAGCTAGTATTGAGCCTGGCGACGAGGCTACACTAAACTGGGTCAGGGTTAGCTAGTATTGAGCCTGGCGACGAGGCTACACTAAACTGGGTCAGGGTTAGCTAGTATTGAGCCTGGCGACGAGACTACATTAAACTGGGTCAGGGTTAGCTAGTATTGAGCCTGGGGACGAGGCTACACTAAACTGGGTTAGGGTTAGCTAGTATTGAGCCTGGGGACGAGGCTACATTAAACTAGGTTAGGGTTAGCTAGTATTGAGCCTGGGGACGAGGCTACACTAAAGTGAGTCAGGGTTAGCTGGTATTGAGCCTGGCGAAGAGACTACACTAAAGTGGGTCAGGGTTAGCTACTATTGAGCCTGGGGACGAGACTACGCTAAAGTGGGTCAGGGTTAGCTAGTATTGAGCCTGGGGACGAGACTACGCTAAAGTGGGGTAGGGTTAGCTAGTATTGAGCCTGGGGACGAGGCTACATTAAACTGGGTCAGGGTTAGCTAGTATTGCGCCTGGGGACGAGGCTACATTAAACTGGGTTAGGGTTAGCTAGTATTGAGCCTGGGGACGAGGCTACACTAAACTGGGGTAGGGTTAGCTAGTATTGAGCCTGGGGACGAGACTACACTAAAGTGGGTTAGGGTTAGCTAGTATTGAGCCTGGCGACGAGGCTACACTAAAGTGGGTCAGGGTTAGCTAGTATTGAGCCTGGGGACGAGGCTACATTAAACTGGGTCAGGGTTAGCTAGTATTGAGCCTGGGGACGAGGCTACATTAAACTGGGTTAGGGTTAGCTAGTATTGAGCCTGGGGACGAGGCTACACTAAACTGGGGTAGGGTTAGCTAGTATTGAGCCTGGGGACGAGGCTACACTAAACTAGGTTAGGGTTAGCTAGTATTGAGCCTGGGGACAAGGCTACATTAAACTGGGTCAGGGTTAGCTAGTATTGAGCCTGGGGACGAGGCTACACTAACGTGGGTCAGGGTTAGCTAGTATTGAGCCTGGGGACGAGGCTACACTAAAGTGGGTCGGGTTAGCTAGTATTGAGCCTGGGGATGAGGCTACACTAAAGTGGGTCAGGGTTAGCTAGTATTGAGCCTGGGGACGAGACTACGCTAAAGTGGGGTAGGGTTAGCTAGTATTGAGCCTGGGGATGAGGCTACACTAAAGTGGGGTAGGGTTAGCTAGTATTGAGCCTGGGGACGAGACTACACTAAAGTGGGGTAGGGTTAGCTAGTATTGAGCCTGGCGACGAGGCTACACTAAACTGGGTTAGGGTTAGCTAGTATTGAGCCTGGCGACGAGGCTACACTAAAGTGGGTCAGGGTTAGCTACTATTGAGCCTGGGGACGAGGCTACATTAAACTAGGTTAGGGTTAGCTAGTATTGAGCCTGGGGACGAGGCTACACTAAAGTGGGTCAGGGTTAGCTAATATTGAGCCTGGTGAAGAGACTACACTAAAGTGGGTCAGGGTTAGCTAGTATTGAGCCTGGGGACGAGACTACGCTAAAGTGGGTCAGGGTTAGCTAGTATTGAGCCTGGCGACGAGGCTACACTAAACTGGGTCAGGGTTAGCTAGTATTGAGCCTGGCGACGAGACTACATTAAACTGGGTCAGGGTTAGCTAGTATTGAGCCTGGGGACGAGACTACACTAAACTGGGTTAGGGTTAGCTAGTATTGAGCCTGGGGACGAGGCTACATTAAACTGGGTCAGGGTTAGCTAGTATTGAGCCTGGCGAAGAGACTACACTAAAGTGGGTCAGGGTTAGCTACTATTGAGCCTGGGGACGAGGCTACATTAAACTAGGTTAGGGTTAGCTAGTATTGAGCCTGGGGACGAGGCTACATTAAACTAGGTTAGGGTTAGCTAGTATTGAGCCTGGGGACGAGGCTACACTAAAGTGGGTCAGGGTTAGCTAGTATTGAGCCTGGCGGAAGAGACTACACTAAAGTGGGTCAGGGTTAGCTAGTATTGAGCCTGGGGACGAGACTACGCTAAAGTGGGTCAGGGTTAGCTAGTATTGAGCCTGGGGACGAGACTACACTAAAGTGGGTTAGGGTTAGCTAGTATTGAGCCTGGCGACGAGGCTACACTAAAGTGGGTCAGGGTTAGCTAGTATTGAGCCTGGGGACGAGGCTACATTAAACTGGGTCAGGGTTAGCTAGTATTGCGCCTGGGGACGAGGCTACATTAAACTGGGTTAGGGTTAGCTAGTATTGAGCCTGGGGACGAGGCTACACTAAACTGGGGTAGGGTTAGCTAGTATTGAGCCTGGGGACGAGACTACACTAAAGTGGGTTAGGGTTAGCTAGTATTGAGCCTGGCGACGAGGCTACACTAAAGTGGGGCAGGGTTAGCTAGTATTGAGCCTGGGGACGAGGCTACATTAAACTGGGTCAGGGTTAGCTAGTATTGAGCCTGGGGACGAGGCTACATTAAACTGGGTTAGGGTTAGCTAGTATTGAGCCTGGGGACGAGGCTACACTAAACTGGGGTAGGGTTAGCTAGTATTGAGCCTGGGGACGAGGCTACACTAAACTAGGTTAGGGTTAGCTAGTATTGAGCCTGGGGACGAGACTACATTAAACTGGGTCAGGGTTAGCTAGTATTGAGCCTGGGGACGAGGCTACATTAAACTGGGTCAGGGTTAGCTAGTATTGAGCCTGGGGACAAGGCTACACTAAAGTGGGTCAGGGTTAGCTAGTATTGAGCCTGGGGACGAGACTACACTAAAGTGGGTCAGGGTTAGCTAGTATTGAGCCTGGCGAAGAGACTACACTAAAGTGGGTCAGGGTTAGCTACTATTGAGCCTGGGGACGAGGCTACATTAAACTGGGTCAGGGTTAGCTAGTATTGAGCCTGGGGACGAGGCTACATTAAACTGGGTCAGGGTTAGCTAGTATTGAGCCTGGGGACGAGGCTACACTAAACTGGGTCAGGGTTAGCTAGTATTGAGCCTGGGGACGAGGCTACACTAAACTGGGTCAGGGTTAGCTACTATTGAGCCTGGGGACGAGGCTACATTAAACTGGGTCAGGGTTAGCTAGTATTGAGCCTGGGGACGAGGCTACACTAAAGTGGGTCAGGGTTAGCTAGTATTGAGCCTGGGGACGAGGCTACACTAAAGTGGGTCGGGTTAGCTAGTATTGAGCCTGGCGATGAGGCTACACTAAAGTGGGTCAGGGTTAGCTAGTATTGAGCCTGGGGACGAGACTACGCTAAAGTGGGGTAGGGTTAGCTAGTATTGAGCCTGGGGATGAGGCTACACTAAAGTGGGGTAGGGTTAGCTAGTATTGAGCCTGGGGACGAGACTACACTAAAGTGGGGTAGGGTTAGCTAGTATTGAGCCTGGCGACGAGGCTACACTAAACTGGGTTAGGGTTAGCTAGTATTGAGCCTGGCGACGAGGCTACACTAAAGTGGGTTAGGGTTAGCTAGTATTGAGCCTGGCGACGAGGCTACACTAAACTGGGTCAGGGTTAGCTAGTATTGAGCCTGGCGACGAGACTACATTAAACTGGGTCAGGGTTAGCTAGTATTGAGCCTGGCGAAGAGACTACACTAAAGTGGGTCAGGGTTAGCTACTATTGAGCCTGGGGACGAGGCTACATTAAACTAGGTTAGGGTTAGCTAGTATTGAGCCTGGGGACGAGGCTACATTAAACTGGGTCAGGGTTAGCTAGTATTGAGCCTGGCGAAGAGACTACACTAAAGTGGGTCAGGGTTAGCTACTATTGAGCCTGGGGACGAGGCTACATTAAACTAGGTTAGGGTTAGCTAGTATTGAGCCTGGGGACGAGGCTACATTAAACTAGGTTAGGGTTAGCTAGTATTGAGCCTGGGGACGAGGCTACACTAAAGTGGGTCAGGGTTAGCTAGTATTGAGCCTGGGGACGAGACTACACTAAACTGGGTTAGGGTTAGCTAGTATTGAGCCTGGGGACGAGGCTACATTAAACTGGGTCAGGGTTAGCTAGTATTGAGCCTGGCGAAGAGACTACACTAAAGTGGGTCAGGGTTAGCTACTATTGAGCCTGGGGACGAGGCTACATTAAACTAGGTTAGGGTTAGCTAGTATTGAGCCTGGGGACGAGGCTACATTAAACTAGGTTAGGGTTAGCTAGTATTGAGCCTGGGGACGAGGCTACACTAAAGTGGCTCAGGGTTAGCTAGTATTGAGCCTGGCGAAGAGACTACACTAAAGTGGGTCAGGGTTAGCTAGTATTGAGCCTGGGGACGAGACTACGCTAAAGTGGGTCAGGGTTAGCTAGTATTGAGCCTGGCGACGAGGCTACACTAAAGTGGGTCAGGGTTAGCTAGTATTGAGCCTGGGGACGAGGCTACATTAAACTGGGTCAGGGTTAGCTAGTATTGCGCCTGGGGACGAGGCTACATTAAACTGGGTTAGGGTTAGCTAGTATTGAGCCTGGGGACGAGGCTACACTAAACTGGGGTAGGGTTAGCTAGTATTGAGCCTGGGGACGAGACTACACTAAAGTGGGTTAGGGTTAGCTAGTATTGAGCCTGGCGACGAGGCTACACTAAAGTGGGTCAGGGTTAGCTAGTATTGAGCCTGGGGACGAGGCTACATTAAACTGGGTCAGGGTTAGCTAGTATTGAGCCTGGGGACGAGGCTACATTAAACTGGGTTAGGGTTAGCTAGTATTGAGCCTGGGGACGAGGCTACACTAAACTGGGGTAGGGTTAGCTAGTATTGAGCCTGGGGACGAGGCTACACTAAACTAGGTTAGGGTTAGCTAGTATTGAGCCTGGGGACGAGACTACATTAAACTGGGTCAGGGTTAGCTAGTATTGAGCCTGGGGACGAGGCTACATTAAACTGGGTCAGGGTTAGCTAGTATTGAGCCTGGGGACAAGGCTACACTAAAGTGGGCCAGGGTTAGCTAGTATTGAGCCTGGGGACGAGACTACACTAAAGTGGGTCAGGGTTAGCTAGTATTGAGCCTGGCGAAGAGACTACACTAAAGTGGGTCAGGGTTAGCTACTATTGAGCCTGGGGACGAGGCTACATTAAACTGGGTCAGGGTTAGCTAGTATTGAGCCTGGGGACGAGGCTACATTAAACTGGGTCAGGGTTAGCTAGTATTGAGCCTGGGGACGAGGCTACACTAAACTGGGTCAGGGTTAGCTAGTATTGAGCCTGGGGACGAGGCTACACTAAACTGGGTCAGGGTTAGCTACTATTGAGCCTGGGGACGAGGCTACATTAAACTGGGTCAGGGTTAGCTAGTATTGAGCCTGGGGACGAGGCTACACTAAACTGGGTCAGGGTTAGCTAGTATTGAGCCTGGGGACGAGGCTACATTAAACTGGGTCAGGGTTAGCTAGTATTGAGCCTGGGGACGAGGCTACACTAAACTGGGTCAGGGTTAGCTAGTATTGAGCCTGGGGACGAGGCTACACTAAACTGGGTCAGGGTTAGCTACTATTGAGCCTGGGGACGAGGCTACACTAAACTGGGTCAGGGTTAGCTAGTATTGAGCCTGGGGACGAGACTACACTAAAGTGGGTCAGGGTTAGCTAGTATTGAGCCTGGGGACGAGGCTACATTAAACTGGGTCAGGGTTAGCTAGTATTGAGCCTGGGGACGAGGCTACACTAAACTGGGTCAGGGTTAGCTAGTATTGAGCCTGGGGACGAGGCTACACTAAACTGGGTCAGGGTTAGCTAGTATTGAGCCTGGGGACGAGACTACACTAAAGTGGGTCAGGGTTAGCTAGTATTGAGCCTGGGGACGAGGCTACATTAAACTGGGTCAGGGTTAGCTAGTATTGAGCCTGGGGACGAGGCTACACTAAACTGGGTCAGGGTTAGCTAGTATTGAGCCTGGGGACGAGGCTACACTAAACTGGGTCAGGGTTAGCTAGTATTGAGCCTGGGGACGAGGCTACACTAAACTGGGGTAGGGTTAGCTAGTATTGAGCCTGGGGACGAGACTAAGCCACACTGTAGACTGCTGCTTCGCCTTTCCATTGTGATAATATGTCATACCAGTCCCAGATATTGTCCTGATTGTTATGAAGTGTTATACACACAGTATATCCTGACATGGGTGAGTGCTATGCTATGCCTTTGACCTTGCTAATGCTCAGCTTGTTTAAAATCCTCTACACAGTGGAACCAGTGGACTCCTGGAAACCAGAAGGGAAGCCTTTTGATTCAGGTGAGATGATGTAGCACCTACTAGCTTTAAAAAACAGCATAGACCAGCATGCATTTCAACGTTATCTGACCAGCATACATTTCAAACTGGTCATGAAGAAAACTCATGCTGGTTATGCTGGTCTGACCAGCATACATTTCAAGCTGGTCTGTGCTGGTCAGTGCTGGTCAGAAGCTAGTCAACTTTATCTGACCAGAATGGTCTAGCTGGTTATGCTGGTCTGACCAGCATGGTCTAGCTGGTTATGCTGGTCTGACCAGCATGGTCTAGCTGGTTATGCTGGTCTGACCAGCATGGTCTAGCTGGTTATGCTGGTCAGACCAGCATGGTCTAGCTGGTTATGCTGGTCTGACCAGCATGGTCTAGCTGGTTATGCTGGTCAGACCAGCATGGTCTAGCTGGTTATGCTGGTCTGACCAGCATGGTCTAGCTGGTTATGCTGGTCTGACCAGCATGGTCTAGCTGGTTATGCTGGTCTGACCAGCATGGTCTAGCTGGTTATGCTGGTCAGACCAGCATGGTCTAGGTGGTTATGCTGGTCAGACCAGCATGGTCTAGCTGGTTATGCTGGTCTGACCAGCATGGTCTAGCTGGTTATGCTGGTCTGACCAGCATGGTCTAGCTGGTTATGCTGGTCAACTAGCCTTCGTTGTGTTTTCACTGGTAACCAGAAGTGATGTTACGTTTAATACCGGAGTTTCCCGAGGCGTCGAAATCACTAAGCAGGTAACTTCGAAGCAGTGTGCCAATGCGTGTGTCACTTCATCAGAAATACGTCATCAATGATGCCTGAAGCTTAGTTTGATCACATGCTTTTTCAAACTGTGTGTTGCAAAATGCAATATCCCACTGATTTCTCCCACTGATATCCCACTATGGTTCCGATGCTTTCTTCAATTCCAAGCTGCTTTCAAACACCAACTTACAAATATGGTTAGGATTTTGTACAAAATAAGTTTTACCTGACTAGTAGTTTTACCAGACTAGTAGTTTAGCTGACTAGTAGTTTACCTGACTAGTATTTTACCTGACTAGTAGTTTACCTGACTAGTAGTTTTACCTGACTAGTAGTTTTACCTGACTAGTAGTTTACCTGACTAGTAGTTTACCTGACTAGTAGTTTTACCTGACTAGTAGTTTACCAGACTAGTAGTTTTACCAGTCTAGTTGTTTACCTGACTAGTAGTTTTACCTGACTAGTAGTTTAGCTGACTAGTAGTTTTACCTGACTAGTAGTTTAGCTGACTAGTAGTTTACCAGACTAGTAGTTTACATGACTAGTAGTTTTACCTGACTAGTAGTTTAGCAGGCAGAGCAGGGGATTATAGATCACGTAGTGATGTGAAGGTATGACCTCGAATCCTGTAGAAGGATGAACTATATAGAAAATAGTTTTATGTGAAACCACACTTTCTACACTGTTGTTCAAGTCATTTGTTTAATGTAGTTTAGAATAAGCTTCTGTTTTAAGCATCCTAAATAATTCCATAGATTCCATAAGTCAACATGAAGGCAACAAGTGTCACCATGATGTAAGATGGCGAAGCTGGTATTCGGAATGATTATAGGCTACTAAAGCCAGCGACTTCCCGCTGCGCCACAAAGTTTAGATGAAAACAGTGGAGAGAAAAAAATAACATGCTGCTATTTATTACTGACCAGCAGATGTCACTGATGTGCATTGTGAACAAATAATGAAGCTCCGAGTAATCACAAAGCCTCAGTGTCACATCACTAGTGAGCAGCCTTTCGTTGTGTTTTCGCTAGTGATGTTACGTTTGATACCGGAGCGCCAAGTCATAAATCGATAT
The DNA here is from genome assembly GCF_016432855.1 of Salvelinus namaycush. Lineage (NCBI taxonomy): Eukaryota > Metazoa > Chordata > Actinopteri > Salmoniformes > Salmonidae > Salvelinus > Salvelinus namaycush. Next base: position 27,739 of record NW_024058047.1, read on the forward strand.
CGCTAAGCTGTTTATTTCGAAGCAGTGTGCTTTTCTCAATTATTTTGTCCAGCAGGTGCCACTAGTGTAGAACGTGTTGATTAAAGCCTCAATTAGTGAACCTATATTCGACACAATATGCTCAATGCTTCATGAAGCTTTTTTCCCCCATCACTAGTTTTCGCTGGTGACCAGCCTTCATTGTGTTTTCGCTGGTGACCAGCATTCGTTGTGTTTCGGACACTGGTGACCAGCATTTGTTGTGTTTCGGACACTGGTGACCAGCATTCGCTGTGTTTCGGACACTGGTGACCAGCATTCGCTGTGTTTCGGACACTGGTGACCAGCATTCGTTGTGTTTCGGACACTGGTGACCGGCATTCGTTGTGTTTCGGACACTGGTGACCAGCATTCGTTGTGTTTCGGACACTGGTGACCAGCATTCGTTGTGTTTCGGACACTGGTGACCAGCATTCGTTGTGTTTCGGACACTGGTGACCAGCATTCGTTGTGTTTCGGACACTGGTGACCAGCATTCGTTGTGTTTCGGACACTGGTGACCAGCATTCGTTGTGTTTCGGACACTGGTGACCAGCATAAGCTAGAGCAAAACCAGCATCAAGTCACATAATGATGGTTCATAATGTGACATTTAACTCCAATTAGGATCCAGCCTGGGTAGATTCCCTCAATCTACATTCAGAATGACTGCCAGGGTTAAAAGATGAATAAATGAGACTACCTAAATCATCTCAACTGAAACATCTCAGCACCATGTGCAATAAATCCAACTAACAGATTGGATTAGTTTAACCTTAATGTATGTTATTTATCTTTGTTTAGCTTTAATCAATCAATGTACATTGGTGTAGTTCTGTCCTTGAGCTGTTCTTGTCTAATGATGTTCTGTATTGTGTCATGTTTCATGATTTGTGTGGACCCCAGGAAGAGTACCTGCTGCTTTTGCAACAGCTAATGGGGATCCTAATGAAATACCAAATGCAAAAACACAGATATTGAAACAAACAATGAAAAAAAAAATCTAACTGCAATAGAGCATGCTGGGAAATATGATAATGATGGGCGTGGTTTTGCAGACCAGCAAAAAGCTGATTACTTTGGAGTCAACCTCACTTGGGATTTGAACTCACAACCTCTCAGTTACCAGTGGCATGAATATCGGCTAGTGATTTTGCTGTTCGTTAAACATCCTGCTATGCCACTGGATCTTTGGGGTATAATACAGATTGTTAAAACATCACAACCAATAGACATTCTGTCATTTGTTCCTGTCATTAGAAACCTCTCACAAAGAACCCTTGTGGGTTCTTCATTTTGTCCATTTGTGTTCTACATAGAACCCTGTCATGAACCCTCTGGTTACAGAGTTCTGTCATTTGTCCAGATGGGAGAACCCTTTTGGGAGCCACGTCGAACCCTTTGATTTGCCCCTGTAGGATAACCCCTTTGAGTTCCATTTAGAACCCTTTGATTTGCCCCTGTAGGATAACCCCTTTGAGTTCCATTTAGAACCCTTTGATTTGCCCCTGTAGGATAACCCCTTTGAGTTCCATTTAGAACCCTTTGATTTGCCCCTGTAGGATAACCCCTTTGAGTTCCATTTAGAACCCTTTGATTTGCCCCTGTAGGATAACCCCTTTGAGTTCCATTTAGAACCCTTTGATTTGCCCCTGTAGGATAACCCCTTTGAGTTCCATTTAGAACCCTTTGATTTGCCCCTGTAGGATAACCCCTTTGAGTTCATTTAGAACCCTTTGATTTGCCCCTGTAGGATAACCCCTTTGAGTTCCATTTAGAACCCTTTGATTTGCCCCTGTAGGATAACCCCTTTGAGTTCATTTAGAACCCTTTGATTTGCCCCTGTAGGAGAACCCCTTTGAGTTCCATTTAGAACCCTTTGATTTGCCCCTGTAGGATAACCCCTTTGAGTTCATTTAGAACCCTTTGATTTGCCCCTGTAGGAGAACCCCTTTGAGTTCCATTTAGAACCCTTTGATTTGCCCCTGTAGGATAACCCCTTTGAGTTCCATTTAGAACCCTTTGATTTGCCCCTGTAGGAGAACCCCTTTGAGTTCCATTTAGAACCCTTTGATTTGCCCCTGTAGGATAACCCCTTTGAGTTCCATTTAGAACCCTTTGATTTGCCCCTGTAGGATAACCCCTTTGAGTTCCATTTAGAACCCTTTGATTTGCCCCTGTAGGATAACCCCTTTGAGTTCCATTTAGAACCCTTTGATTTGCCCCTGTAGGAGAACCCCTTTGAGTTCCATTTAGAACCCTTTGATTTGCCCCTGTAGGATAACCCCTTTGAGTTCCATTTAGAACCCTTTGATTTGCCCCTGTAGGATAACCCCTTTGAGTTCCATTTAGAACCCTTTGATTTGCCCCTGTAGGAGAACCCCTTTGAGTTCCATTTAGAACCCTTTGATTTGCCCCTGTAGGATAACCCCTTTGAGTTCCATTTAGAACCCTTTGATTTGCCCCTGTAGGATAACCCCTTTGAGTTCCATTTAGAACCCTTTGATTTGCCCCTGTAGGAGAACCCCTTTGAGTTCCATTTAGAACCCTTTGATTTGCCCCTGTAGGAGAACCCCTTTGAGTTCCATTTAGAACCCTTTGATTTGCCCCTGTAGGATAACCCCTTTGAGTTCCATTTAGAACCCTATCATGAAGAAACCTCTGGTTCATGGTAGATCTAAAGCTATAGTATATAAGAGATCATACTAAAGATTTTGCTGTGACTTATGTGGATGATGTTAAAAATAGTTGTTGGTCTGATGTGATTAATGAGGAGCATCCAGACGGTGCACTTGATGGATTTATTATATACAACTGAGATGGAAAGCTACTGAGGATGGGAGCTGACTCTATAGCCACTCCTATCTGTCATATTTTTAATCTGAGCCTGAGGAAAGTCTTTGTCCTCGGGCCTGGAGGGAAGCCAAAGTAATTCTGCTACCCAAGAGTGGTAAAGCGGCCTTTACAGGTTCTAACAGCAGACCTATCAGCTTGCTGCCAGCTCTTAGCAAACTGTTGGAAAAAATGTTGTTTGACCAAATACAATGCTATTTCTCTGTAAACAAATTAACGACAGACTTTCAGCATGCTTACAGAGAAGGGTACAAATGACTGATCATTAGTTTAATGAAATTGATCATAAGAAGATTGTGGGAGCTTGTATTGTTAGATTTCATTGCAGCCTTACATATTATTCAACTGTTGTTGAAAAAGCGTATGTGCTATGGCTTTTCAACCTCTGCCATTCAGAGCGATCTATCTAATGGAACACAGAGGGTTTTCTTTAATGGAAGCATCTCTAAATTGTCAAACATGTAAAGTGTGGTGTACCGCAGGGCAGCTCTCTAGGTCCCTCTACTCTTTTCAATTTTCACCAATGACCTGCCACTGGCATTAAACAAAGTGAGTCCATGTATGCTGATGATTCAACCATATACACATCACCAACCACAGCTAATGAAGTCACTGAAAACCTTAAGAAAGAGTTGCAGTCTGTTTTGGAATGGATGGCCAGTAATAAACTGGTCCTGAACATCTCTAAAACTAAGAGCATTGTATTTGGTACAAATCATTCTCTAAGTTCTAGACCTCAGCTGAATCTGGCAATGAATGGGGTGGCTGTTGAACAAGTTGAGACAAAATTACTTGGCGTTACCTCTGGGTCAGGGTTAGCTAGTATTGAGCCTGGGGACGAGGCTACACTAAACTGGGTTAGGGTTAGCTAGTATTGAGCCTGGGGACGAGGCTACATTAAACTAGGTTAGGGTTAGCTAGTATTGAGCCTGGGGACGAGGCTACACTAAAGTGAGTCAGGGTTAGCTGGTATTGAGCCTGGCGAAGAGACTACACTAAAGTGGGTCAGGGTTAGCTACTATTGAGCCTGGGGACGAGACTACGCTAAAGTGGGTCAGGGTTAGCTAGTATTGAGCCTGGGGACGAGACTACGCTAAAGTGGGGTAGGGTTAGCTAGTATTGAGCCTGGGGACGAGGCTACATTAAACTGGGTCAGGGTTAGCTAGTATTGCGCCTGGGGACGAGGCTACATTAAACTGGGTTAGGGTTAGCTAGTATTGAGCCTGGGGACGAGGCTACACTAAACTGGGGTAGGGTTAGCTAGTATTGAGCCTGGGGACGAGACTACACTAAAGTGGGTTAGGGTTAGCTAGTATTGAGCCTGGCGACGAGGCTACACTAAAGTGGGTCAGGGTTAGCTAGTATTGAGCCTGGGGACGAGGCTACATTAAACTGGGTCAGGGTTAGCTAGTATTGAGCCTGGGGACGAGGCTACATTAAACTGGGTTAGGGTTAGCTAGTATTGAGCCTGGGGACGAGGCTACACTAAACTGGGGTAGGGTTAGCTAGTATTGAGCCTGGGGACGAGGCTACACTAAACTAGGTTAGGGTTAGCTAGTATTGAGCCTGGGGACAAGGCTACATTAAACTGGGTCAGGGTTAGCTAGTATTGAGCCTGGGGACGAGGCTACACTAACGTGGGTCAGGGTTAGCTAGTATTGAGCCTGGGGACGAGGCTACACTAAAGTGGGTCGGGTTAGCTAGTATTGAGCCTGGGGATGAGGCTACACTAAAGTGGGTCAGGGTTAGCTAGTATTGAGCCTGGGGACGAGACTACGCTAAAGTGGGGTAGGGTTAGCTAGTATTGAGCCTGGGGATGAGGCTACACTAAAGTGGGGTAGGGTTAGCTAGTATTGAGCCTGGGGACGAGACTACACTAAAGTGGGGTAGGGTTAGCTAGTATTGAGCCTGGCGACGAGGCTACACTAAACTGGGTTAGGGTTAGCTAGTATTGAGCCTGGCGACAAGGCTACACTAAAGTGGGTCAGGGTTAGCTACTATTGAGCCTGGGGACGAGGCTACATTAAACTAGGTTAGGGTTAGCTAGTATTGAGCCTGGGGACGAGGCTACACTAAAGTGGGTCAGGGTTAGCTAATATTGAGCCTGGTGAAGAGACTACACTAAAGTGGGTCAGGGTTAGCTAGTATTGAGCCTGGGGACGAGACTACGCTAAAGTGGGTCAGGGTTAGCTAGTATTGAGCCTGGCGACGAGGCTACACTAAACTGGGTCAGGGTTAGCTAGTATTGAGCCTGGCGACGAGACTACATTAAACTGGGTCAGGGTTAGCTAGTATTGAGCCTGGGGACGAGACTACACTAAACTGGGTTAGGGTTAGCTAGTATTGAGCCTGGGGACGAGGCTACATTAAACTGGGTCAGGGTTAGCTAGTATTGAGCCTGGCGAAGAGACTACACTAAAGTGGGTCAGGGTTAGCTACTATTGAGCCTGGGGACGAGGCTACATTAAACTAGGTTAGGGTTAGCTAGTATTGAGCCTGGGGACGAGGCTACATTAAACTAGGTTAGGGTTAGCTAGTATTGAGCCTGGGGACGAGGCTACACTAAAGTGGGTCAGGGTTAGCTAGTATTGAGCCTGGCGGAAGAGACTACACTAAAGTGGGTCAGGGTTAGCTAGTATTGAGCCTGGGGACGAGACTACGCTAAAGTGGGTCAGGGTTAGCTAGTATTGAGCCTGGGGACGAGACTACACTAAAGTGGGTTAGGGTTAGCTAGTATTGAGCCTGGCGACGAGGCTACACTAAAGTGGGTCAGGGTTAGCTAGTATTGAGCCTGGGGACGAGGCTACATTAAACTGGGTCAGGGTTAGCTAGTATTGCGCCTGGGGACGAGGCTACATTAAACTGGGTTAGGGTTAGCTAGTATTGAGCCTGGGGACGAGGCTACACTAAACTGGGGTAGGGTTAGCTAGTATTGAGCCTGGGGACGAGACTACACTAAAGTGGGTTAGGGTTAGCTAGTATTGAGCCTGGCGACGAGGCTACACTAAAGTGGGGCAGGGTTAGCTAGTATTGAGCCTGGGGACGAGGCTACATTAAACTGGGTCAGGGTTAGCTAGTATTGAGCCTGGGGACGAGGCTACATTAAACTGGGTTAGGGTTAGCTAGTATTGAGCCTGGGGACGAGGCTACACTAAACTGGGGTAGGGTTAGCTAGTATTGAGCCTGGGGACGAGGCTACACTAAACTAGGTTAGGGTTAGCTAGTATTGAGCCTGGGGACGAGACTACATTAAACTGGGTCAGGGTTAGCTAGTATTGAGCCTGGGGACGAGGCTACATTAAACTGGGTCAGGGTTAGCTAGTATTGAGCCTGGGGACAAGGCTACACTAAAGTGGGTCAGGGTTAGCTAGTATTGAGCCTGGGGACGAGACTACACTAAAGTGGGTCAGGGTTAGCTAGTATTGAGCCTGGCGAAGAGACTACACTAAAGTGGGTCAGGGTTAGCTACTATTGAGCCTGGGGACGAGGCTACATTAAACTGGGTCAGGGTTAGCTAGTATTGAGCCTGGGGACGAGGCTACATTAAACTGGGTCAGGGTTAGCTAGTATTGAGCCTGGGGACGAGGCTACACTAAACTGGGTCAGGGTTAGCTAGTATTGAGCCTGGGGACGAGGCTACACTAAACTGGGTCAGGGTTAGCTACTATTGAGCCTGGGGACGAGGCTACATTAAACTGGGTCAGGGTTAGCTAGTATTGAGCCTGGGGACGAGGCTACACTAAAGTGGGTCAGGGTTAGCTAGTATTGAGCCTGGGGACGAGGCTACACTAAAGTGGGTCGGGTTAGCTAGTATTGAGCCTGGCGATGAGGCTACACTAAAGTGGGTCAGGGTTAGCTAGTATTGAGCCTGGGGACGAGACTACGCTAAAGTGGGGTAGGGTTAGCTAGTATTGAGCCTGGGGATGAGGCTACACTAAAGTGGGGTAGGGTTAGCTAGTATTGAGCCTGGGGACGAGACTACACTAAAGTGGGGTAGGGTTAGCTAGTATTGAGCCTGGCGACGAGGCTACACTAAACTGGGTTAGGGTTAGCTAGTATTGAGCCTGGCGACGAGGCTACACTAAAGTGGGTTAGGGTTAGCTAGTATTGAGCCTGGCGACGAGGCTACACTAAACTGGGTCAGGGTTAGCTAGTATTGAGCCTGGCGACGAGACTACATTAAACTGGGTCAGGGTTAGCTAGTATTGAGCCTGGCGAAGAGACTACACTAAAGTGGGTCAGGGTTAGCTACTATTGAGCCTGGGGACGAGGCTACATTAAACTAGGTTAGGGTTAGCTAGTATTGAGCCTGGGGACGAGGCTACATTAAACTGGGTCAGGGTTAGCTAGTATTGAGCCTGGCGAAGAGACTACACTAAAGTGGGTCAGGGTTAGCTACTATTGAGCCTGGGGACGAGGCTACATTAAACTAGGTTAGGGTTAGCTAGTATTGAGCCTGGGGACGAGGCTACATTAAACTAGGTTAGGGTTAGCTAGTATTGAGCCTGGGGACGAGGCTACACTAAAGTGGGTCAGGGTTAGCTAGTATTGAGCCTGGGGACGAGACTACACTAAACTGGGTTAGGGTTAGCTAGTATTGAGCCTGGGGACGAGGCTACATTAAACTGGGTCAGGGTTAGCTAGTATTGAGCCTGGCGAAGAGACTACACTAAAGTGGGTCAGGGTTAGCTACTATTGAGCCTGGGGACGAGGCTACATTAAACTAGGTTAGGGTTAGCTAGTATTGAGCCTGGGGACGAGGCTACATTAAACTAGGTTAGGGTTAGCTAGTATTGAGCCTGGGGACGAGGCTACACTAAAGTGGCTCAGGGTTAGCTAGTATTGAGCCTGGCGAAGAGACTACACTAAAGTGGGTCAGGGTTAGCTAGTATTGAGCCTGGGGACGAGACTACGCTAAAGTGGGTCAGGGTTAGCTAGTATTGAGCCTGGCGACGAGGCTACACTAAAGTGGGTCAGGGTTAGCTAGTATTGAGCCTGGGGACGAGGCTACATTAAACTGGGTCAGGGTTAGCTAGTATTGCGCCTGGGGACGAGGCTACATTAAACTGGGTTAGGGTTAGCTAGTATTGAGCCTGGGGACGAGGCTACACTAAACTGGGGTAGGGTTAGCTAGTATTGAGCCTGGGGACGAGACTACACTAAAGTGGGTTAGGGTTAGCTAGTATTGAGCCTGGCGACGAGGCTACACTAAAGTGGGTCAGGGTTAGCTAGTATTGAGCCTGGGGACGAGGCTACATTAAACTGGGTCAGGGTTAGCTAGTATTGAGCCTGGGGACGAGGCTACATTAAACTGGGTTAGGGTTAGCTAGTATTGAGCCTGGGGACGAGGCTACACTAAACTGGGGTAGGGTTAGCTAGTATTGAGCCTGGGGACGAGGCTACACTAAACTAGGTTAGGGTTAGCTAGTATTGAGCCTGGGGACGAGACTACATTAAACTGGGTCAGGGTTAGCTAGTATTGAGCCTGGGGACGAGGCTACATTAAACTGGGTCAGGGTTAGCTAGTATTGAGCCTGGGGACAAGGCTACACTAAAGTGGGCCAGGGTTAGCTAGTATTGAGCCTGGGGACGAGACTACACTAAAGTGGGTCAGGGTTAGCTAGTATTGAGCCTGGCGAAGAGACTACACTAAAGTGGGTCAGGGTTAGCTACTATTGAGCCTGGGGACGAGGCTACATTAAACTGGGTCAGGGTTAGCTAGTATTGAGCCTGGGGACGAGGCTACATTAAACTGGGTCAGGGTTAGCTAGTATTGAGCCTGGGGACGAGGCTACACTAAACTGGGTCAGGGTTAGCTAGTATTGAGCCTGGGGACGAGGCTACACTAAACTGGGTCAGGGTTAGCTACTATTGAGCCTGGGGACGAGGCTACATTAAACTGGGTCAGGGTTAGCTAGTATTGAGCCTGGGGACGAGGCTACACTAAACTGGGTCAGGGTTAGCTAGTATTGAGCCTGGGGACGAGGCTACATTAAACTGGGTCAGGGTTAGCTAGTATTGAGCCTGGGGACGAGGCTACACTAAACTGGGTCAGGGTTAGCTAGTATTGAGCCTGGGGACGAGGCTACACTAAACTGGGTCAGGGTTAGCTACTATTGAGCCTGGGGACGAGGCTACACTAAACTGGGTCAGGGTTAGCTAGTATTGAGCCTGGGGACGAGACTACACTAAAGTGGGTCAGGGTTAGCTAGTATTGAGCCTGGGGACGAGGCTACATTAAACTGGGTCAGGGTTAGCTAGTATTGAGCCTGGGGACGAGGCTACACTAAACTGGGTCAGGGTTAGCTAGTATTGAGCCTGGGGACGAGGCTACACTAAACTGGGTCAGGGTTAGCTAGTATTGAGCCTGGGGACGAGACTACACTAAAGTGGGTCAGGGTTAGCTAGTATTGAGCCTGGGGACGAGGCTACATTAAACTGGGTCAGGGTTAGCTAGTATTGAGCCTGGGGACGAGGCTACACTAAACTGGGTCAGGGTTAGCTAGTATTGAGCCTGGGGACGAGGCTACACTAAACTGGGTCAGGGTTAGCTAGTATTGAGCCTGGGGACGAGGCTACACTAAACTGGGGTAGGGTTAGCTAGTATTGAGCCTGGGGACGAGACTAAGCCACACTGTAGACTGCTGCTTCGCCTTTCCATTGTGATAATATGTCATACCAGTCCCAGATATTGTCCTGATTGTTATGAAGTGTTATACACACAGTATATCCTGACATGGGTGAGTGCTATGCTATGCCTTTGACCTTGCTAATGCTCAGCTTGTTTAAAATCCTCTACACAGTGGAACCAGTGGACTCCTGGAAACCAGAAGGGAAGCCTTTTGATTCAGGTGAGATGATGTAGCACCTACTAGCTTTAAAAAACAGCATAGACCAGCATGCATTTCAACGTTATCTGACCAGCATACATTTCAAACTGGTCATGAAGAAAACTCATGCTGGTTATGCTGGTCTGACCAGCATACATTTCAAGCTGGTCTGTGCTGGTCAGTGCTGGTCAGAAGCTAGTCAACTTTATCTGACCAGAATGGTCTAGCTGGTTATGCTGGTCTGACCAGCATGGTCTAGCTGGTTATGCTGGTCTGACCAGCATGGTCTAGCTGGTTATGCTGGTCTGACCAGCATGGTCTAGCTGGTTATGCTGGTCAGACCAGCATGGTCTAGCTGGTTATGCTGGTCTGACCAGCATGGTCTAGCTGGTTATGCTGGTCAGACCAGCATGGTCTAGCTGGTTATGCTGGTCTGACCAGCATGGTCTAGCTGGTTATGCTGGTCTGACCAGCATGGTCTAGCTGGTTATGCTGGTCTGACCAGCATGGTCTAGCTGGTTATGCTGGTCAGACCAGCATGGTCTAGGTGGTTATGCTGGTCAGACCAGCATGGTCTAGCTGGTTATGCTGGTCTGACCAGCATGGTCTAGCTGGTTATGCTGGTCTGACCAGCATGGTCTAGCTGGTTATGCTGGTCAACTAGCCTTCGTTGTGTTTTCACTGGTAACCAGAAGTGATGTTACGTTTAATACCGGAGTTTCCCGAGGCGTCGAAATCACTAAGCAGGTAACTTCGAAGCAGTGTGCCAATGCGTGTGTCACTTCATCAGAAATACGTCATCAATGATGCCTGAAGCTTAGTTTGATCACATGCTTTTTCAAACTGTGTGTTGCAAAATGCAATATCCCACTGATTTCTCCCACTGATATCCCACTATGGTTCCGATGCTTTCTTCAATTCCAAGCTGCTTTCAAACACCAACTTACAAATATGGTTAGGATTTTGTACAAAATAAGTTTTACCTGACTAGTAGTTTTACCAGACTAGTAGTTTAGCTGACTAGTAGTTTACCTGACTAGTATTTTACCTGACTAGTAGTTTACCTGACTAGTAGTTTTACCTGACTAGTAGTTTTACCTGACTAGTAGTTTACCTGACTAGTAGTTTACCTGACTAGTAGTTTTACCTGACTAGTAGTTTACCAGACTAGTAGTTTTACCAGTCTAGTTGTTTACCTGACTAGTAGTTTTACCTGACTAGTAGTTTAGCTGACTAGTAGTTTTACCTGACTAGTAGTTTAGCTGACTAGTAGTTTACCAGACTAGTAGTTTACATGACTAGTAGTTTTACCTGACTAGTAGTTTAGCAGGCAGAGCAGGGGATTATAGATCACGTAGTGATGTGAAGGTATGACCTCGAATCCTGTAGAAGGATGAACTATATAGAAAATAGTTTTATGTGAAACCACACTTTCTACACTGTTGTTCAAGTCATTTGTTTAATGTAGTTTAGAATAAGCTTCTGTTTTAAGCATCCTAAATAATTCCATAGATTCCATAAGTCAACATGAAGGCAACAAGTGTCACCATGATGTAAGATGGCGAAGCTGGTATTCGGAATGATTATAGGCTACTAAAGCCAGCGACTTCCCGCTGCGCCACAAAGTTTAGATGAAAACAGTGGAGAGAAAAAAATAACATGCTGCTATTTATTACTGACCAGCAGATGTCACTGATGTGCATTGTGAACAAATAATGAAGCTCCGAGTAATCACAAAGCCTCAGTGTCACATCACTAGTGAGCAGCCTTTCGTTGTGTTTTCGCTAGTGATGTTACGTTTGATACCGGAGCGCCAAGTCATAAATCGATATCGCTAAGCTGTTTATTTCGAAGCAGTGTGCTTTTCTCAATTATTTTGTCCAGCAGGTGCCACTAGTGTAGAACGTGTTGATTAAAGCCTCAATTAGTGAACCTATATTCGACACAATATGCTCAATGCTTCATGAAGCTTTTTTCCCCCATCACTAGTTTTCGCTGGTGACCAGCCTTCATTGTGTTTTCGCTGGTGACCAGCATTCGTTGTGTTTCGGACACTGGTGACCAGCATTTGTTGTGTTTCGGACACTGGTGACCAGCATTCGCTGTGTTTCGGACACTGGTGACCAGCATTCGCTGTGTTTCGGACACTGGTGACCAGCATTCGTTGTGTTTCGGACACTGGTGACCGGCATTCGTTGTGTTTCGGACACTGGTGACCAGCATTCGTTGTGTTTCGGACACTGGTGACCAGCATTCGTTGTGTTTCGGACACTGGTGACCAGCATTCGTTGTGTTTCGGACACTGGTGACCAGCATTCGTTGTGTTTCGGACACTGGTGACCAGCATTCGTTGTGTTTCGGACACTGGTGACCAGCATTCGTTGTGTTTCGGACACTGGTGACCAGCATAAGCTAGAGCAAAACCAGCATCAAGTCACATAATGATGGTTCATAATGTGACATTTAACTCCAATTAGGATCCAGCCTGGGTAGATTCCCTCAATCTACATTCAGAATGACTGCCAGGGTTAAAAGATGAATAAATGAGACTACCTAAATCATCTCAACTGAAACATCTCAGCACCATGTGCAATAAATCCAACTAACAGATTGGATTAGTTTAACCTTAATGTATGTTATTTATCTTTGTTTAGCTTTAATCAATCAATGTACATTGGTGTAGTTCTGTCCTTGAGCTGTTCTTGTCTAATGATGTTCTGTATTGTGTCATGTTTCATGATTTGTGTGGACCCCAGGAAGAGTACCTGCTGCTTTTGCAACAGCTAATGGGGATCCTAATGAAATACCAAATGCAAAAACACAGATATTGAAACAAACAATGAAAAAAAAAATCTAACTGCAATAGAGCATGCTGGGAAATATGATAATGATGGGCGTGGTTTTGCAGACCAGCAAAAAGCTGATTACTTTGGAGTCAACCTCACTTGGGATTTGAACTCACAACCTCTCAGTTACCAGTGGCATGAATATCGGCTAGTGATTTTGCTGTTCGTTAAACATCCTGCTATGCCACTGGATCTTTGGGGTATAATACAGATTGTTAAAACATCACAACCAATAGACATTCTGTCATTTGTTCCTGTCATTAGAAACCTCTCACAAAGAACCCTTGTGGGTTCTTCATTTTGTCCATTTGTGTTCTACATAGAACCCTGTCATGAACCCTCTGGTTACAGAGTTCTGTCATTTGTCCAGATGGGAGAACCCTTTTGGGAGCCACGTCGAACCCTTTGATTTGCCCCTGTAGGATAACCCCTTTGAGTTCCATTTAGAACCCTTTGATTTGCCCCTGTAGGATAACCCCTTTGAGTTCCATTTAGAACCCTTTGATTTGCCCCTGTAGGATAACCCCTTTGAGTTCCATTTAGAACCCTTTGATTTGCCCCTGTAGGATAACCCCTTTGAGTTCCATTTAGAACCCTTTGATTTGCCCCTGTAGGATAACCCCTTTGAGTTCCATTTAGAACCCTTTGATTTGCCCCTGTAGGATAACCCCTTTGAGTTCCATTTAGAACCCTTTGATTTGCCCCTGTAGGATAACCCCTTTGAGTTCATTTAGAACCCTTTGATTTGCCCCTGTAGGATAACCCCTTTGAGTTCCATTTAGAACCCTTTGATTTGCCCCTGTAGGATAACCCCTTTGAGTTCATTTAGAACCCTTTGATTTGCCCCTGTAGGAGAACCCCTTTGAGTTCCATTTAGAACCCTTTGATTTGCCCCTGTAGGATAACCCCTTTGAGTTCATTTAGAACCCTTTGATTTGCCCCTGTAGGAGAACCCCTTTGAGTTCCATTTAGAACCCTTTGATTTGCCCCTGTAGGATAACCCCTTTGAGTTCCATTTAGAACCCTTTGATTTGCCCCTGTAGGAGAACCCCTTTGAGTTCCATTTAGAACCCTTTGATTTGCCCCTGTAGGATAACCCCTTTGAGTTCCATTTAGAACCCTTTGATTTGCCCCTGTAGGATAACCCCTTTGAGTTCCATTTAGAACCCTTTGATTTGCCCCTGTAGGATAACCCCTTTGAGTTCCATTTAGAACCCTTTGATTTGCCCCTGTAGGAGAACCCCTTTGAGTTCCATTTAGAACCCTTTGATTTGCCCCTGTAGGATAACCCCTTTGAGTTCCATTTAGAACCCTTTGATTTGCCCCTGTAGGATAACCCCTTTGAGTTCCATTTAGAACCCTTTGATTTGCCCCTGTAGGAGAACCCCTTTGAGTTCCATTTAGAACCCTTTGATTTGCCCCTGTAGGATAACCCCTTTGAGTTCCATTTAGAACCCTTTGATTTGCCCCTGTAGGATAACCCCTTTGAGTTCCATTTAGAACCCTTTGATTTGCCCCTGTAGGAGAACCCCTTTGAGTTCCATTTAGAACCCTTTGATTTGCCCCTGTAGGAGAACCCCTTTGAGTTCCATTTAGAACCCTTTGATTTGCCCCTGTAGGATAACCCCTTTGAGTTCCATTTAGAACCCTATCATGAAGAAACCTCTGGTTCATGGTAGATCTAAAGCTATAGTATATAAGAGATCATACTAAAGATTTTGCTGTGACTTATGTGGATGATGTTAAAAATAGTTGTTGGTCTGATGTGATTAATGAGGAGCATCCAGACGGTGCACTTGATGGATTTATTATATACAACTGAGATGGAAAGCTACTGAGGATGGGAGCTGACTCTATAGCCACTCCTATCTGTCATATTTTTAATCTGAGCCTGAGGAAAGTCTTTGTCCTCGGGCCTGGAGGGAAGCCAAAGTAATTCTGCTACCCAAGAGTGGTAAAGCGGCCTTTACAGGTTCTAACAGCAGACCTATCAGCTTGCTGCCAGCTCTTAGCAAACTGTTGGAAAAAATGTTGTTTGACCAAATACAATGCTATTTCTCTGTAAACAAATTAACGACAGACTTTCAGCATGCTTACAGAGAAGGGTACAAATGACTGATCATTAGTTTAATGAAATTGATCATAAGAAGATTGTGGGAGCTTGTATTGTTAGATTTCATTGCAGCCTTACATATTATTCAACTGTTGTTGAAAAAGCGTATGTGCTATGGCTTTTCAACCTCTGCCATTCAGAGCGATCTATCTAATGGAACACAGAGGGTTTTCTTTAATGGAAGCATCTCTAAATTGTCAAACATGTAAAGTGTGGTGTACCGCAGGGCAGCTCTCTAGGTCCCTCTACTCTTTTCAATTTTCACCAATGACCTGCCACTGGCATTAAACAAAGTGAGTCCATGTATGCTGATGATTCAACCATATACACATCACCAACCACAGCTAATGAAGTCACTGAAAACCTTAAGAAAGAGTTGCAGTCTGTTTTGGAATGGATGGCCAGTAATAAACTGGTCCTGAACATCTCTAAAACTAAGAGCATTGTATTTGGTACAAATCATTCTCTAAGTTCTAGACCTCAGCTGAATCTGGCAATGAATGGGGTGGCTGTTGAACAAGTTGAGACAAAATTACTTGGCGTTACCTCAGATTGTAAACTGTCATGGTTAAAAGATATACAGTTGAAGTCGGAAGTTTACATACATCTTAGCCAAATACATTTAAACTCAGTTTTTCACAATTTAATCCTAGTAAAAATTCCCTGTTTTAGGTCAGTTAGGCTCACCACTTTATTTTAAGAACGTGAAAAGTCAGAATAATAGTAGAGAGAATGATTTATTTCAGCTTTTATTTCTTTCATCACATTCCCAGTGGGTCAGAAGTTTACATACATTAGTATTTGGTAGCATTGCCTTTAAATTGTTTAACTTGGGTCAAATGTTTCAGGAAGCCTTCCACAAGCTTCCCACAATAAGTTGGGTGAATTTTGGCCCATTCCTCCTGACAAAGCTGGTGTAACTGAGTCAGGTTTGTAGGCCTCCTTGATCGCACACGCTTTTTCAGTTCTGCCCACAGATTTTCTATGGGATTGAGGTCAGGGCTTTGTGATGGCCACTCCAATATCTTGACTTTGTTGTCCTTAAGCCATTTTGCCATAACTTTGGAAGTATGCTTGGGGTCATTGTCCATTTGGAGGACCCATTTGCGACCAAGCTTTAACTTCCTGACTGATGTCTTGAGATGTTGCTTCAATATATCCACATAATTTTCCTACCTCATGATGCCATCTATTTTGTGAAGTGCACCAGTCCCTCCTGCAGCAAAGCACCCCCACAACATGATGCTGCCACCCCCGTGCTTCACAGTTGGGATGGTGTTCTTCAGCTTGCAAGAATCCCCCTTTTTCCTCCAAACATAACGATGGTCATTATGGCCAAACAGTTCTATTTTTGTTTCATCAGACCAGAGGACATTTCTCCAAAAAGTACGATCTTTTTTCCCATGTGCAGTTGCAAACCGTAGTCTGGCTTTTTTATGGCGGTTTTGGAGCGGTGGCTTCTTCCTTTCTGAGCGGCCTTTCAGGTTATGTCGATATAGGACTCGTTTTTACTGTGGATATAGATACTTTTGTACCTGTTTCCTCCAGCATCTTCACAAGGTCCTTTGCTGTTTTTCTGGGATTGATTTGCACTTTTTGCACCAAAGTACGTTCATCTCTAGGAGACAGAACGCGTCTCCTTCCTGAGCGGTATGACGCCTGCGTGGTCCAATGGTGTTTATACTTGCATACTATTGTTTGTACAGATGAATGTGGTACTTTCAGGCATTTGGAAATTGCGCCCAAGGATGAACCAGACGTGTGGAGGTCGACAATTTTCTTTTCTGAGGTCTTGGCTGATTTCTTTTGATTTTCCCATGATGTCAAGCAAAGAGGGACTGAGTTTGAAGGTAGGCCTTGAAATACATCCACAGGATGCCACCTCAAATTATGTCAATTAGCCTATCAGAAGCTTTTAAAGCCATAACATGATTTTCTGGAATTTTCCAAGCTGTTTAAAGGCACTGTCAACTTAGTGTATGTAAACTTCTGACCCACTGGAATTGTGATACAGTGAATTATAAGTTAAATAATCTGTCTGTAAACAATTGTTGGAAGAATTACTTGTGTCATGCACAAAGTAGATGTCCTAACGGACTTGCCAAAACTATAGTTTGTTAACAAGAAATTTGTGGAGTGGTAGAAAAACAAGTTTTAATGACTCCAACCTAAGTGTATGTAAACTTCTGACTTCAACTGTAGATTCGATGTTTGCAAAGATGGGAAGAGGTCTAGCCGAAATAAAGAGATGCTCTGCTTTTTTGACACCACACTCCAAAAAGCAAGTTCTGCAGGCTCTAGTTTTGTCTAATCTTGATTATTGTCCAGTCGTGTGGTCGAGTGCTGCAAGGAAATACCCAGTTAAGCTGCAGCTGGCCCAGAACAGAGCGTCACGTCTTGCTCTTCATTGTAATCAGAGGGCTGATATAAATACTATGCCAGCCAGTCTCTCTTGGCTAAGAGTTGAGGAGAGACTAACTGCATCACTTCTTCTTTTTATAAGAAACATTTAATGTGTTGAAAATCCCAAATTGTTTGCTTAGTCAACTTACACACACACACACACTTATCCCACCAGACATGCCACCAGGGGTCTTTTCACAGTCCCCAAATCCAGAACAAATTCAAGAAAGCATACAGTATTATATAGAGCCATTATTGCGTGGAACTTCCTTCCATCTCATATTGCTAAAATGAACACCAAACCTGGTTTAAAAAAACAGATAAAGCAACACCTCACGACACAATGCCTCTCCCCCTATTTGACCTACATAGTTTGTGTGTATGCATTGATATGTACTGTAGGCTACGTGTGCCTTTAAAATATACAGTATATATGTGTAGTTCTGTCCTTGAGCTGTTCTTGTCTATTGATGTTGATGTCATTCTGTATTATGTTTCATGTTTTGTGTGGAACCCCAGGAAGAGTAGCTGCTGCTTTTGCAACAGCTAATGGGGATCCTAATAAAATACCCCCCCCCCCCCAAAAAAAATACCCACCATCTTTTCCACCCATTGATTCGCCAAAAGGCTTGAATCCACCCTCTTCAAAAATCTCACTCTGGACCAAACCTATATTTTTCATAACCATGTCCATCAGGGCTCGGACTTCCAACTCATTTCACAGCACCTTCTACCCATTTCACAGCACCTCCTACCCATTTCACAGCACCTTCTACCCATTTCACAGCACCTTCTACCCATTTCACAGCACCTCCTACCCATTTCACAGCACCTCCTACCCATTTCACAGCACCTTCTGCCCATTTCACAGCACCTCCTACCCATTTCACAGCACCTTCTACCCATTTCACAGCACCTTCTACCCATTTCACAGCACCTCCTACCCATTTCACAGCACCTTCTACCCATTTCACAGCACCTTCTACCCATTTCACAACACCTTCTACCCATTTCACAGCACCTTCTACCCATTTCACAGCACCTTCTACCCATTTCACAGCACCTTCTACCCATTTCACAGCACCTTCTGCCCATTTCACAGCACCTTCTACCCATTTCACAGCACCTTCTACCCATTTCACAGCACCTCCTACCCATTTCACAGCACCTTCTATCCCTTCTACCCATTTCACAGCACCTTCTACCCATTTCACAGCACCTTCTACCCATTTCACAGCACCTTCTACCCATTTTACAACACCTTCTACCCATTTCACAGCACCTTCTACCCATTTCACAGCACCTTCTACCCATTTCACAGCACCTCCTACCCATTTCACAGCACCTCCTACCCATTTCACAGCACCTTCTACCCATTTCACAGCACCTTCTACCCATTTCACAACACCTTCTACCCATTTCACAACACCTTCTACCCATTTCACAGCACCTTCTACCCATTTCACAGCACCTTCTACCACTTCTACCCATTTCACAGCACCTCCTACCCATTTCACAGCACCTTCTACCCATTTCACAGCACCCCCCCCCCCCCCCCCAAAAAAAAAATACCCACCATCTTTTCCACCCATTGATTCGCCAAAAGGCTTGAATCCACCCTCTTCAAAAATCTCACTCTGGACCAAACCTATATTTTTCATAACCATGTCCATCAGGGCTCGGACTTCCAACTCATTTCACAGCACCTTCTACCCATTTCACAGCACCTCCTACCCATTTCACATCCCTTCTATCCCTTCTACCCATTTCACAGCACCTTCTACCCATTTCACAGCACCTCCTACCCATTTCACAGCACCTTCTACCCATTTCACAAAACCTTCTACCCATTTCACAGCACCTTCTATCCCTTCTACCCATTTCACAGCACCTTCTACTCATTTCACAGCACCTTCTACCCATTTCACAGCACCTTCTACCCATTTCACAACACCTTCTACCCATTTCACACAGCACCTTCTACCCATTTCACAACACCTTCTACCCATTTCACAACACCTTCTACCCATTTCACAGCACCTTCTACCCATTTCACAACACCTTCTACCCATTTCACAACACCTTCTACCCATTTCACAGCACCTTCTACCCATTTCACAGCACCTTCTACCCATTTCACAGCACCTCCTACCCATTTCACAGCACCTCCTACCCATTTCACAGCACCTTCTACCCATTTCACAGCACCTCCTACCCATTTCACAGCACCTTCTATCCCTTCTACCCATTTCACAGCAGCTTCTACCCATTTCACAGCACCTCCTACCCATTTCACAACACCTTCTACCCATTTCACAGCACCTTCTACCCATTTCACAGCACCTCCTACCCATTTCACAGCACCTTCTACCCGTTTCACAGCACCTCCTACCCATTTCACAGCACCTTCTACCCGTTTCACAGCACCTTCTACCCGTTTCACAGCACCTCCTACCCATTTCACAGCACCTTCTACCCATTTCACAACACCTTCTACCCATTTCACAACACCTTCTACCCATTTCACAGCACCTTCTACCCATTTCACAGCACCTTCTACCCATTTCACAGCACCTTCTACCCATTTCACAGCACCTTCTGCCCATTTCACAGCACCTTCTACCCATTTCACAGCACCTTCTACCCATTTCACAGCACCTCCTACCCATTTCACAGCACCTTCTATCCCTTCTACCCATTTCACAGCACCTTCTACCCATTTCACAGCACCTTCTACCCATTTCACAGCACCTTCTACCCATTTTACAACACCTTCTACCCATTTCACAGCACCTTCTACCCATTTCACAGCACCTTCTACCCATTTCACAGCACCTCCTACCCATTTCACAGCACCTCCTACCCATTTCACAGCACCTTCTACCCATTTCACAGCACCTTCTACCCATTTCACAACACCTTCTACCCATTTCACAACACCTTCTACCCATTTCACAGCACCTTCTACCCATTTCACAGCACCTTCTACCACTTCTACCCATTTCACAGCACCTCCTACCCATTTCACAGCACCTTCTACCCATTTCACAGCACCCCCCCCCCCCCCCCCAAAAAAAAAATACCCACCATCTTTTCCACCCATTGATTCGCCAAAAGGCTTGAATCCACCCTCTTCAAAAATCTCACTCTGGACCAAACCTATATTTTTCATAACCATGTCCATCAGGGCTCGGACTTCCAACTCATTTCACAGCACCTTCTACCCATTTCACAGCACCTCCTACCCATTTCACATCCCTTCTATCCCTTCTACCCATTTCACAGCACCTTCTACCCATTTCACAGCACCTTCTACCCATTTCACAGCACCTTCTACCCATTTCACAGCACCTCCTACCCATTTCACAGCACCTTCTACCCATTTCACAAAACCTTCTACCCATTTCACAGCACCTTCTATCCCTTCTACCCATTTCACAGCACCTTCTACTCATTTCACAGCACCTTCTACCCATTTCACAGCACCTTCTACCCATTTCACAACACCTTCTACCCATTTCACACAGCACCTTCTACCCATTTCACAACACCTTCTACCCATTTCACAACACCTTCTACCCATTTCACAGCACCTTCTACCCATTTCACAACACCTTCTACCCATTTCACAACACCTTCTACCCATTTCACAGCACCTTCTACCCATTTCACAGCACCTTCTACCCATTTCACAGCACCTCCTACCCATTTCACAGCACCTCCTACCCATTTCACAGCACCTTCTACCCATTTCACAGCACCTCCTACCCATTTCACAGCACCTTCTATCCCTTCTACCCATTTCACAGCAGCTTCTACCCATTTCACAGCACCTCCTACCCATTTCACAACACCTTCTACCCATTTCACAGCACCTTCTACCCATTTCACAGCACCTCCTACCCATTTCACAGCACCTTCTACCCGTTTCACAGCACCTCCTACCCATTTCACAGCACCTTCTACCCATTTCACAGCACCTCCTACCCATTTCACAGCACCTTCTACCCATTTCACAGCACCTTCTACCCGTTTCACAGCACCTCCTACCCGTTTCACAGCACCTCCTACCCATTTCACAGCACCTTCTACCCCTTCCATTTCACCTCCAGCACTCCGGCTCTGTTCCAAACTTGACAATACTCTTCCTCTCGCTAGTTGTCGCTGGCTCCAACAGATTCAAACTGATAAAGAAGTCCGTTGCATCCAACAACTCAGGCCTGGAAAACGATACCCACTAACCAGTTAAACAGAAACAGATATGGCTCACCAGGACCAGAACTTGAGGTCTCAAATATATAATGAATCCATCATTAGATGTGGTCTGTCATCTTGTGATGTCTCAGTTGGTAAAAGCATGATGACATTATGTACAGCATTGTCTTCTCTATGTGATGTTTGACATGCTTTTCATGTGCTCTGTCTGTCATCTTCTCTTCTGTCCGTCATCTTCTCTTCTGTCCGTCATCTTCTCTTCTGTCCGTCATCTTCTGTCTTCAGGTTTCAGTGTGAGAGAGCAGGACTCACTACCCCGGGCCGACCCAGAGCCTGTTACTCAGGGAGACCCAAGTATGTTCACAAACACACACACACACACACACACACACACACACACACACACACACACACACACACACACACACACACACACACACACACACACACACACACACACACACCCACACACACACACACACACACACACACACACACACACAATAGATGTCACAACTGCACAAACAGAACTGGGACTAGACTGGATAGCTGTTTATTATGTGTTATAACATATAAGCCCTATGATATCACATTGATTGATTGTAAGGTAGACATAGCGTGGTTAATGGACGGTAGTTCAAGTAATGGGATATCATATTGATTGATTGATTGGTTGATTGATTGGCAGACTGTAAAGTAGACATAGCATGGCTGATGGACGGTAGCTGGAGTATTGGGAAGCGTCGCTTTAAGATCCAGAAGGACTTCCTGGCTGAGGTGGCACAGGTCATCAACGTGGGCGTGGCCGGACCCATGATGGGCGTCATCCAATACGGGTAAGAAACCCCTAAATATATATACCATCCAATACGGGTAAGAAACCCCTAAATATATATACCATCCAATATGGGTAAGAAACCCCTAAATATATATACCATCCAATATGGGTAAGAAACCCCTAAATATATATACCATCCAATACGGGTAAGAAACCCCTAAATATATATACCATCCAATATGGGTAAGAAACCCCTAAATATATATACCATCCAATACGGGTAAGAAACCCCTAAATATATATACCATCCAATACGGGTAAGAAACCCCTAAATATATATACCATCCAATACGGGTAAGTAACCCCTAAATATATATACCATCTAATACGGGTAAGTAACCCCTAAATATATATACCATCCAATACGGGTAAGAAACCCCTAAATATATATACCATCCAATACGGGTAAGTAACCCCTAAATATATATACCATCCAATACGGGTAAGAAACCCCTAAATATATATACCATCCAATACGGGTAAGTAACCCCTAAATATATATACCATCTAATACGGGTAAGAAACCCCTAAATATATATACCATCTAATACGGGTAAGTAACCCCTAAATATATATACCATCTAATACGGGTAAGTAACCCCTAAATATATATACCATCCAATACGGGTAAATAACCCCTAAATATATATACCATCTAATACGGGTAAGTAACCCCTAAATATATATACCATCCAATACGGGTAAATAACCCCTAAATATATATACCATCTAATACGGGTAAGTAACCCCTAAATATATATACCATCCAATACGGATAAGTAACCCCTAAATATATATACCATCCAATACGGGTAAGAAACCCCTAAATATATATACCATCCAATACGGGTAAGTAAACCCTAAATATATATACCATCCAATACGGGTAAGAAACCCCTAAATATATATACCATCCAATACGGGTAAGTAAACCCTAAATATATATACCATCCAATACGGGTAAGAAACCCCTAAATATATATACCATCCAATACGGGTAAGTAACCCCTAAATATATATACCATCCAATACGGGTAAGTAACCCCTAAATATATATACCATCTAATACGGGTAAGAAACCCCTAAATATATATACCATCCAATATGGGTAAGAAACCCCTAAATATATATACCATCCAATACGGGTAAGTAACCCCTAAATATATATACCATCTAATACGGGTAAGAAACCCCTAAATATATATACCATCTAATACGGGTAAGTAACCCCTAAATATATATATCATCTAATACGGGTAAGTAACCCCTAAATATATATACCATCCAATACGGGTAAATAACCCCTAAATATATATACCATCCAATACGGGTAAGAAACCCCTAAATATATATACCATCCAATACGGGTAAGTAAACCCTAAATATATATACCATCCAATACGGGTAAGAAACCCCTAAATATATATACCATCCAATACGGGTAAGAAACCCCTAAATATATATACCATCCAATACGGGTAAGAAACCCCTAAATATATATACCATCCAATACGGGTAAGTAACCCCTAAATATATACCATCTAATACGGGTAAGTAACCCCTAAATATATATACCATCCAATACGGGTAAGAAACCCCTAAATATATATACCATCCAATACGGGTAAGAAACCCCTAAATATATATACCATCCAATACGAGTAAGTAACCCCTAAATATATATACCATCCAATACGGGTAAGAAACCCCTAAATATATATACCATCTAATACGGGTAAGTAACCCCTAAATATATATACCATCCAATACGGGTAAATAACCCCTAAATATATATACCATCTAATACGGGTAAGTAACCCCTAAATATATATACCATCCAATACGGGTAAATAACCCCTAAATATATATACCATCTAATACGGGTAAGTAACCCCTAAATATATATACCATCCAATACGGATAAGTAACCCCTACATATATATACCATCCAATACGGGTAAGAAACCCCTAAATATATATACCATCCAATACGGGTAAGTAAACCCTAAATATATATACCATCCAATACGGGTAAGAAACCCCTAAATATATATACCATCCAATACGGGTAAGTAAACCCTAAATATATATACCATCCAATACGGGTAAGAAACCCCTAAATATATATACCATCCAATACGGGTAAGTAACCCCTAAATATATATACCATCCAATACGGGTAAGTAACCCCTAAATATATATACCATCTAATACGGGTAAGAAACCCCTAAATATATATACCATCCAATATGGGTAAGAAACCCCTAAATATATATACCATCCAATACGGGTAAGTAACCCCTAAATATATATACCATCTAATACGGGTAAGAAACCCCTAAATATATATACCATCTAATACGGGTAAGTAACCCCTAAATATATATACCATCTAATACGGGTAAGTAACCCCTAAATAGATATACCATCCAATACGGGTAAATAACCCCTAAATATATATACCATCCAATACGGGTAAGTAACCCCTAAATATATATACCATCCAATACGGGTAAATAACCCCTAAATATATATACCATCCAATACGGGTAAGTAACCCCTAAATATATATACCATCCAATACGGATAAGTAACCCCTAAATATATATACCATCCAATACGGGTAAGAAACCCCTAAATATATATACCATCCAATACGGGTAAGAAACCCCTAAATATATATACCATCCAATACGGGTAAGAAACCCCTAAATATATATACCATCCAATACGGGTAAGTAAACCCTAAATATATATACCATCCAATACGGGTAAGAAACCCCTAAATATATATACCATCCAATACGGGTAAGTAACCCCTAAATATATATACCATCCAATACGGGTGAGTAAACCCTAAATATATATACCATCTAATATGGATAATTAACCCCTAAATATATATACCATCTAATACGGGTAAGTAACCCCTAAATATATATACCATCTAATACGGGTAAGTAACCCCTAAATATATATACCATCCAATACGGGTAAGTAACCCCTAAATATATATACCATCTAATACGGGTAAGTAACCCCTAAATATATATACCATCTAATACGGGTAAGTAACCCCTAAATATATATACCATCCAATACGGGTAAATAACCCCTAAATATATATACCATCCAATACGGGTAAGTAACCCCTAAATATATATACCATCCAATACGGATAAGTAACCCCTAAATATATATACCATCCAATACGGGTAAGAAACCCCTAAATATATATACCATCCAATACGGGTAAGTAAACCCTAAATATATATACCATCCAATACGGGTAAGAAACCCCTAAATATATATACCATCCAATACGGGTAAGTAAACCCTAAATATATATACCATCCAATACGGGTAAGAAACCCCTAAATATATATACCATCCAATACGGGTAAGTAACCCCTAAATATATATACCATCCAATACGGGTGAGTAAACCCTAAATATATATACCATCTAATATGGATAATTAACCCCTAAATATATATACCATCTAATACGGGTAAGTAACCCCTAAATATATATACCATCTAATACGGGTAAGTAACCCCTAAATATATATACCATCCAATACGGGTAAGTAACCCCTAAATATATATACCATCTAATACGGGTAAGTAACCCCTAAATATATATACCATCTAATACGGGTAAGTAACCCCTAAATATATATACCATCCAATACGGGTAAGTAACCCCTAAATATATATACCATCTAATACGGGTAAGTAACCCCTAAATATATATACCATCTAATACGGGTAAGTAACCCCTAAATATATATACCATCCAATACGGGTGAGTAACCCCTAAATATATATACCATCTAATACGGGTAAGTAACCCCTAAATATATATACCATCCAATACGGGTAAGTAACCCCTAAATATATATACCATCTAATACGGGTAAGTAACCCCTAAATATATATACCATCTAATACGGGTAAGTAACCCCTAAATATATATACCATCCAATACGGGTAAGTAACCCCTAAATATATATACCATCTAATACGGGTAAGTAACCCCTAAATATATATACCATCTAATACGGGTAAGTAAACCCTAAATATATATACCATCCAATACGGGTGAGTAACCCCTAAATATATATACCATCCAATACGGGTAAGTAAACCCACTGAAAACCTGTGGTTTGAATTTAAGAGGACAGTCCATAAGAACAGAGGAAGGATATCAAGGATCTCTGGAAGGATTCTGTATGGAGGACTGGTCTAACATCCCTTCCAATGTGATCTAGAATCTCATAAAACCTTTTAGAAAAAGGCTCAGTGTCATTATCCTTGCAAAGTGAGTTATTGAAAGGTATTGAAAACAGGGGTGCCAATCATTTTTGAGCCCTATCATTTTAAGAAAGGAAAAAAAATATTACTTGTTGAACAAAATCTATTTCGCTGAGCAATTGTATTAGTATAAAATATAATTTTCTACACCAAAAAAATGCATACATCCGGCCGTGATTGGGAGTCCCGTAGGGCGGCACACAATTGGCCCAGTGTCGTCCGGGTTTGGCCGGCGTAGGGCGTCGTTGTAAATACGAATTTGTTCTTAATTGACTTGCCTAGTTAAATGAAGGTTACACACACATACAGTACAGCTCAGTATTTGTATCATTTATTTGATCCAGTCTTTATCAAGGGTGTCAATAATTATGGACCTGACAGGTAAGTCTATGGGGTAATCTAACCTCACTGAACCTGTGGCTACCCACCGGGCGCAGACGTCAATTCAATGTCTATTCCACGTTGGTTCAACCAGTGTGCCCAGTGGGCATGGCATTCTCTTAGGTTCTCTCCTCTCTCTGCCCTCTCCTCCTCTCTCTGCCCTCTCCTCCTCTCTCTGCCCCCTCCTCCTCTCTCTGCCCCCTCCTCCTCTCTCTGCCCTCTCCTCCTCTCTCTGTCCTCCTCCTCTCTCTGCCCTCCTCCTCTCTCTGCCCCCTCCTCCTCTCTCTGCCCTCTCCTCCTCTCTCTGCCCTCTCCTCCTCTCTCTGTCCTCCTCCTCTCTCTGTCCTCCTCCTCTCTCTGCCCTCCTCCTCTCTCTGCCCTCTCCTCCTCTCTCTGCCCTCTCCTCCTCTCTCTGTCCTCCTCCTCTCTCTGTCCTCCTCCTCTTTCTGCCCTCCTCCTCTCTCTGCCCCCTCCTCCTCTCTCTCCCCCCTCCTCCTCTCTCTGCCCTCTCCTCCTCTCTCTGCCCCCTCCTCCTCTCTCTGCCCCCTCCTCCTCTCTCTGCCCCCTCCTCCTCTCTCTGCCCTCTCCTCCTCTCTCTGCCCTCTCCTCCTCTCTCTGTCCTCCTCCTCTCTCTGTCCTCCTCCTCTCTCTGCCCTCTCCTCCTCTCTCTGCCCCCTCCTCCTCTCTCTGCCCCCTCCTCCTCTCTCTGCCCCCTCCTCCTCTCTCTGCCCCCTCCTCCTCTCTCTGCCCCCTCCTCCTCTCTCTGCCCCCTCCTCCTCTCTCTGCCCCCTCCTCCTCTCTCTGCCCCCTCCTCCTCTCTCTGCCTCAATCTGTTTCTTCTCTTCTCGTCCTTTCTCTGCCCCCTCCTCCTCTCTCTGCCCCCTCCTCCTCTCTCTGTCCTCCTCCTCTTTCTGCCCTCCTCCTCTCTCTGCCCCCTCCTCCTTTCTCTGCCCCCTCCTCCTCTCTCTGCCCCCTCCTCCTCTCTCTGCCTCAATCTGTTTCTTCTCTTCTCGTCCTTTCTCTTTCTCGTTCCTTCCTTTCTCAAATGCATGTTGTTGTTATTGTCGTTATTATCGCTACAGAGATGATCCGGTGACAGAGTTCAGTCTCAAGGCCTATACAAACTCCAGAGAGCTGAAACCTGCCGTAGACAAGATCACACAGAAGGGAGGGATGTCCAACGTGGGTGAGTTGGTGAATAAATTAATGAGTAAAAACCTGTATTGTACCAAAATCATTAAAATAATATATAAAATAGTACACACGGGCATAACAATCAATGACAGAACAACATACAGGTATAAGATATTTAGTAAAGAGCAGAGCCAGCCTTTACAGTGACCTAGCCCAGGGATTCCAACATTGGGGAACATCCCGCCTTGTGTGTTCTACTACCGACAACTTTCAAGAGGAAGTTTAAAGCTGGACTGACTTCCTTAAAAAAAGTTTTTAAAATAAAATTGGGAACCACTGACCTAGTCTACACTCTTAGAAAGGTGCCTCCTTCCAGTTCTCTGCTGCCAATGACTGGAACGAACTGCAAAAATCACTGAAGCTGGAGACTCATCTCTCCCTCACTAGCTTTAAGCACCAGCTGTGAGAGCAGATCACTGCACATAGCCCATCTGTAAATAGCCCATTCAACTACCTCATCCCCATACTGTTATTTATCTTGCTCCTTTGCACCCCAGTATCTCTACTTGCACACTCATCTTCTGCACATCTGTCACTCCAGTGTTTAATTGCTATATTGTAATTATTTCGCCACTATGGCCTATTTATTGCCTTACCTCCCTAATCCTACCTCATTTCCACACAAACTGTACATAGATGTTTCTATTGTGTTATTGACTGTATGTTTGTTTATTCCATGTGTAACTCTGTTGTTGTATGTGTCGAACTGCTTTGCTTTATCTTGGCCAGGTCGCAGTTGTAAATGAGAACTTGTTCTCAACTTGCCTACCTGGTTAAATAAAGGTGAAATAAAAAATAAATATCTAAAACCTAAAAGGGTTCTTGGACTGTCCCCATAGGAGAACCCTTTTTGGTTCTGGGTAGAGGGGTTCTACATGGAACCCAAAAGGGTTCTACCTGGAACCAAAAACTGTTATCCTATGGGGACAGCCGAAGAACCCTTTTTTCTAAGAGTTTACAGCAAAGCCAGAAGGCACCATGGCCACAAGACCGCACACTTAAGTGCGAAAGTGAAAAAGGGACACAATTATCGCTTGTTTCACAAAATCTTTACCATATTTTCACATGCCCCGAGAGACTGTAGTTAAATCTAAATCCGACCCTAGACACTGTGAGTTAAATAACAGTGTTTAACTCCTGGCCTCCTGACAAAAGGCATTTGGTTCTACCAGCATTGACTGGCTAGGGGTCAG
The DNA here is from genome assembly GCF_016432855.1 of Salvelinus namaycush. Classification (NCBI taxonomy): domain Eukaryota; kingdom Metazoa; phylum Chordata; class Actinopteri; order Salmoniformes; family Salmonidae; genus Salvelinus; species Salvelinus namaycush. The sequence continues at coordinate 56,939 of NW_024058047.1, forward strand.
ACTACTGTCAGGAAGCGATGGTTTCCTTTAATTTGATGCCTCGTGCGGTCTTTGTGACTCTGCTAAACATTGCAGTTGGATACAAATAGGGTTGTGTGCGTTTACAGAATATAACATCCCCCCTCTAATCAGTGTGCCAGTTAGCCATTGCATTTGTCTCCGTTCTCATCAGCAACATATATCTTCACAATATACATCACAGATGTTTCTACTTTTCGGTAGTTATGTATCCTTTACTTAACCAGGGAAGTCACATTGAGATTGCCATGTTTTTCCACGTGAAACCCCTGGCCAAGAGAGTACGGACCACCAACAATGAGATGCAAGATGATCAACCGCTTCTGCTTTCTAAACAGATACTGTAATATCACATCTTCTCAGTCAACTTAGCTGGTTAAATAAAGAAATGGGCTACTGGTAACAGGTGTACCTACCACTTCTTAGATTAGAACACTTAGTGGGAGGCAGTTTAGAACAAAAACATTCCATTTTAAAATGGGCTCCGTTGTGTGCATGTGTTTACAGAAACGTATTGTGTGTTTTATATCTCTGTCTGTATTAACCACCTCTCTGCTGCCCCCTGCTGTACTCCTAGGGAAGGCCCTCTCCTGTACGCTATATATACACATAAGTATGTGGACACCCCTTCAAATTAGTGGATTCGGCTATTTCAGCCACACACATTGCTGACAGGTGTATAAAATCGACCACACAGCCAGCCATGCAATCTCCATAGACAAACATTGGCAGTAGAATGGCCTTACAGAAGAACTCAGTGACTTTCAACGTAGCACCGTCATAGGATGCCACTTTTCCAACAAGTCAGTTTGTCACATTTCTGCACTGCTAGAGCTGCCCGGTCAACTGTAAGTGCTGTTATTGTGAAGTGGAAACGTCTAGGAGCAACAACGGCTCAGCTGCAAAGTGGTAGGCCACACAAGCCCACAGAATGGGACCGTCGAGTGCTGAAGCGCGTAAAAATCATCTGTCCTCGGTTGTAACACTCACTACAGAGCTCCAAACTGCCTCTGGAAGCAACGTCAGCACAAGAACTGTTCGTCGGGAGCTTCATGAAATGGGTTTCCATGGCAGAGCAGCCGCACACAAGCCTAAGATCACCATGCGCAATGCTAAGTGTCGGCTGGAGGGGTGTAAAGCTCTCTGACATTGGACTCTAGAGCAGTGTTCTCTGGAGTGATGAATCACACTTCACCAGCTGGCAGTCCGATGGATGAATCTGGGTTTGGTGGATGCCAGGAGAACGCTACCTGCCCCAATGCATAGTGCCAACTGTAAAGTTTGGTGGAGGAGGAATAATGGTCTGGGACTGTTTTTCATGGTTCGGGCCCCTTAGTTCCAGTGAAGGGAAATCTTATCACTACAGCATACAATGACATTCTAGATGATTCTGTGTTCCAACTTTATGGCAACAGCTTTCCTGTTTCAGCATGACAATGCCTCAGTGCACAAAGCGAGCTCCAAACAGAAATGGTTTGTTGAGATCCGTGTGGAAGAACTTGACTGGCCTGCACAGAGCCCTGACCTCAACCCCATCAAACACCTTTGGGAGTGAATTGAAACGCCGACTGAGCCAGGCCTAACCACTCAACATCAGTGCCCGACCTCACTAATGCTCGTGGCAGAATAGAAGCAAGTCCCAGCAGCAATGTTCTAACATCTAGTGGAAAGCCTTCCCAGAAGACTGAAGGCTGTTATAGCAGCAAAAAAAGGGGGGACCAACTCCATATTAATGATTTTGGAATGAGATGTTTGACGAGCAGGTGTCCACATACTTTTGATCATTGTAGTGTACTTCAGCTGTCTGTCTGCCTGCCTGCTTCTCTGCTGCCCCCTGGTATTCTCCTAGGGAAGGCCCTCTGCTATAAAAACAAACATTACTTCAGCTGTTTGTCTGTTAAGTGCTCTGCTGCCCCCTGGTGTTCTCCTAGGGAAGGCCCTCTCCTATATCAACAAACATTACTTCAGCGACGCCAACGGTAACCGGGGCGGAGCGCCCAACGTGGCTGTGGTTCTGGTAGACGGCTGGCCCACCGACAAGGTAGAGGAGGCATCACGCCAGGCCAGAGAGTCTGGTATCAACATCTTCTTTGTGACCATCGAGGGACCCGACGAGAACGAGAAGCAGAATGTGGTGGAGCCGAATTTTGTGGACAAGGTATATAGAGACGATGGTCACCGGGTCACCCCTGGCTATGTTAACACATACAGCTGATTCCAATTCACTCACAATTTGAGCCCTGTCCCTTCATGAAACCCAACCACCTCATCTTCTCTCATCTCTCAACAGGCGGTGTGTCGAACCAACGGTTTCTACTCCCTACCCGTGTCGAGCTGGTTCGCCCTGCGGAAGGCAGTCCAACCCCTTGTCAAGCGAGTGTGCGACACCGACCGTCTCGTCTGCAGCAAGACCTGCCTTAACGCTAACGACATCGCCTTCGTCATCGACGGATCCAGCTCTGTGGGCACCGGGAACTTCCGGACCGTCCTGCAGTTCGTCGCTAACATCACGCGGGAGTTTGAGATATCGGACACGGACACACGAGTCGGCGCAGTGCAGTATACGTACGAACAACGGCTGGAGTTTGCCTTCGGACAACACAACAACAAGGCTGATCTGCTTAATGCCATAAAGAGGATTAATTACTGGAGCGGCGGGACCAGTACTGGAGCGGCTATCACCTACGCAGCAGAGCAGCTGTTCAGCAAGTCCAAACCCAACAAACGCAAGATCATGATCGTTATCACCGACGGGAGGAGCTACGATGATGTCAGAGCTCCAGCGTTGGCCGTCCATCGCCAAGGTGAGGGGTCAGAGGTTAGAGGTTGATTGGTGTGGTCAGAAAATCTGGCCAATGGGGGGGAAAGCTCCTCTTTAAGAAAAAGCATCTCGATATGAAGGTAATTTAGCATCATACTGGTGGATAATTTTGGATTGCTATTTTATTATTTCTTCATATGGGAAACTAATTAAAGCTACGTTGGTGTGAAACCAAGTTGAAATGTAATGAAAGCTAAAGTGGTGTGAAACCAAATTGAAATGTAATGAAAGCTAAGTTGGTGTGAAACCAAATTGAAATGTAATGAAAGCTAAATTGGTGTGAAACCAAATTGAAATGTAATGAAAGCTACGTTGGTGTGAAACCAAATTGAAATGTAATGAAAGCTAAAGTGGTGTGAAACCAAATTGAAATGTAATGAAAGCTAAGTTGGTGTGAAACCAAATTGAAATGTAATGAAAGCTAAGTTGGTGTGAAACCAAGTTGAAATGTAATGAAAGCTAAGTTGGTGTGAAACCAAATTGAAATGTAATGAAAGCTAAGTTGGAGTGAAACCAAATTGAAATGTAATGAAAGCTAAGTTGGAGTGAAACCAAATTGAAATGTAATGAATGCTACGTTGGTGTGAAACCAAGTTGAAATGAAATGAATGAAAACTAAACTGAACAAAAATATAACTGCAACACGCAACAATTCCAAAGAGTTACAACTCATATGAGGAAATCAGTTAATTGAAATAAATTCATTAGGCCCTAATCTATGGATTTCACATGACTGGGAATACAGATATACATCTGTTGGTCACAGATACACTATATACAAAAGGTATGTGGACACCCCATCAAATTAGTGGACTCGGCTATTTCAGCCACACCCGTTGCTGACAGGTGCATTGAATTGAGCACACAGCCATGCAATCTCCATAGACAAACATTGGCAGTAGAATGGCCTTACTGAAGAGCTCAGTGACCTTCAACGTGGCACCGTCATAGGATGCCACCATTCCAACAAGTCAGTTTGTCAAATATCTGCCCTGCTAGAGCTTCCCCGGTCAACTGTAAGTGCTGTTATTGTGAAGTGGAAACCTCTAGGAGCAACAACGGCTCAGCCGCGAAGTGGTAGGCCACAAGCTCACAGAATGGGACAGCTAAGTGCTGATGCACGTAGCGCGTAAAAATCGTCTGTCCTCGGTTGTAAAAAATGTTAATGTTAAAAAAATGCCTCTGGATGCAATGTCGGCACAAGAACTGTTAGTCGGAAGCTTCATGAAATGGGTTTCCATGGCAAAGCAACCACACACAAGCCTAAGATCACCATGCACATGCCAAGCGTCAGCTGGAGTGGTGTAACGCCCGCCGCCATCGGACGCTTCACCATCTGGCAGCCCGACGGACGAATTTGGCTTTTGTGGATGCCAGGAGAACACTACCTGCCCCAATCCATAGTGCCAACTGTAAAGTTTGGTGGAGGAGGAATAATGGTCTGGGGCTGTTTTTCATGGTTCCTCACTGGTTCCTCAGTGCACAAAGTGAGGTCCACACAGAAATGGTTTGTTGAGATCGGTGTGGAAGAACTTGACTGGCCAGCACAGAGCCCTGACCTCAACCCCATCGAACACCTTCGGGATGAATTGGAACACAGACTGCGAGCCAGGCCTAATCACCCAACATCAGTGCCTGACCTCACTAATGCTCTCGTGGCTGAATGGAAGCAAGTCCTCGCAGCAATGTTCCAACATCTAGTGGAAAGCCTTCCCAGAAGAGTGGAGGCTGTTATAGCAGCAATGTTCCAACATCTGGTGGAAAGCCTTCCCAGAAGAGTGGAGGCTGTTATAGCAGCAATGTTCCAACATCTGGTGGAAAGCCTTCCCAGAAGAGTGGAGGCTGTTATAGCAGCAATGTTCCAACATCTAGTGGAAAGCCTTCCCAGAAGAGTGGAGGCTGTTATAGCAGCAATGTTCCAACATCTGGTGGAAAGCCTTCCCAGAAGAGTGGAGGCTGTTATAGCAGCAATGTTCCAACATCTAGTGGAAAGCCTTCCCAGAAGAGTGGAGGCTGTTATAACATCTAGTGGAAAGCCTTCCCAGAAGAGTGGAGGCTGTTATAGCAGCAATGTTCCAACATCTGGTGGAAAGCCTTCCCAGAAGAGTGGAGGCTGTTATAGCAGCAATGTTCCAACATCTGGTGGAAAACCTTCCCAGAAGAGTGGAGGCTGTTATAGCAGCAATGTTCCAACATCTAGTGGAAAGCCTTCCCAGAAGAGTGGAGGCTGTTATAGCAGCAATGTTCCAACATCTAGTGGAAAGCCTTCCCAGAAGAGTGGAGGCTGTTATAGCAGCAATGTTCCAACATCTAGTGGAAAGCCTTCCAGAAGAGTGGAGGCTGTTATAGCAGCAATGTTCCAACATCTAGTGGAAAGCCTTCCCAGAAGAGTGGAGGCTGTTATAGCAGCAATGTTCCAACATCTAGTGGAAAGCCTTCCCAGAAGAGTGGAGGCTGTTATAGCAGCAATGTTCCATCATCTAGCGGAAAGCCTTCCCAGAAGAGTGGAGGCTGTTATAGCAGCAAAGGGGGGACCATCTCCATATTAACGCCCATGATTTTGGAATGAGATGTTTGACGAGCAGGTGTCCACATACTTTTGGTCATGTAGTGTGTGTGGCTTGTTTCTAAGCTAAGTGAAAACAGGTTTTTAGCAAATGATTTACCTAAGTATTCAGACCCTTTGCTATGAGTGTCGAAATTGAGCTCAATTTGCATCCTGTTACCATTGATCATCCTTGATGTTTCTACAACTTGATTGGAGTCCACCTGTGGTAAATTCAATTGATTGGACATGATTTGGAAAGGCACACACCTGTCTATATAAGGTCCCACAGTTGACAGTACGTGTCAGAGCAAAAGCCAAGCCATGAGGTCAAAGGAATTCTCTGTAGAACTCTGAACTCAGGATTGTGTCGAGGCACAGATCTGGGGAAGGGTACCAAAAAATGTCTGCAGCATTGAAGGTCCCCAAGAATACAGTCATTCTTAAATGTTAGAAGTGTGGAACCATCAAGACAAGGGCCCTGGTCAGGGAGGTGACCAGAACCCGATGGTCTCTCAGACAGAGTTAATCTGTGGAGAAGGGAGAACCTTCTAGAAGGACAACTCTCTCTGCAGCACCAATCAGGCCTTTATGGTAGAGTGGCCAGATGGAAGCCACTCCTCAGTAAAATTAGTTTGCTAAAAGGCACCTAAAGGACTCTCAGACCATGAGAAACAAGATTCTCTGGTCTGATGAAACCAAGATTGAACTCTTTGGCCTGAATGCTAAGCATCACATCAGGAGGAAACCTGGCACCATCCCTATGATGAAGCATGGTGGTGGCAGCATCATGCTGTGGGGATGTTTTTCAGCGGCAGGGACTGGGAGACTAGTTAGGATCGAGGGAAAGATGAACGGAGCAAAGTACAGAGAGATCCTTGATGAAAACCTGCTCCAGAGCGCTCAGGACCTCAGACTGGGGCGAAGGTTTGACCCTAAGCACACAGCCAAGACAACTCAAGAGTGGCTTCGGGACAAGTCTCTGAATGTCCTTCTGGCCCAGCCAGAGCCCAGACCTGAAGCCGATTGAACATCTCTGGAGAGACCTGAAAATAGCTGTGCAGCAACGCTACCAATCAAACCTGACAGAGCTTGAGAAGATCTGCAAAGAAGAATGGGAGAAACTGCCCAAATACAGGTGTGCCAAGCTTGTAGCGTCATACCCAAGAAGACTCAAGGCTGTAATCGCTGACAAAGGCGCTTCAACAAAGTACTGAGTAAAGGGTCTGAATACTTGCATTAAAAATAAAAAACTGAAATTACATTTACATATTTGCTTTGTCATTATGGGGATAACAAAAAAAACTATTTAATCAATTTTAGAATAAGGCTGTAACAAAATGTGGAAAAATTCAAGGGGTCTGAATACTTTCTGAATGCACTGTATATTTTTTCAAATAACTGGCCTTTTATCTGGCTGGCAAAATCTTTACGAACAAATCGGTTAAAAAACATGTGCTGCCCTCCGTCGATTTCTGAAATCCCGATGTGGCCCACTCCCGGTCTAATCTAACCCAGTTGTTATAGTCTAGTTGTTATGGGATTTTTATGAATAAATGACTAAAATATGTATACATTTGACTTAGATGTTACTGTATGAATGAAACGTATTATAATCATAATGCTGAGTGTAATATGTTCCTTGTTAGAAAGAATAGGTTTATCTTCAGACAGGCTAGAATGATGTATCTACCCAGGGAGGGGAAAGACCTTGGGTTGGTTGCAGATAGTTTAACAGGTGGCAGACAGTAATGAGAACGCTAACTATACTGCCATTGTATCCGAGAGGAGGATGGACATTAAAACCTATGACATCATCTTTATTATATAACCTGATGTAAAATGTATTATGATCAGTACTCTCGAGAATAAACGCTATTGATTGATTGATTTTGAGACTGGTTTCTGTCCATTTAATGCTGATAATTAATAATTAATTAATAATTATCTTACAAATTGTGTTTTAATTGAATTGGTTGATAACATAGGAATTAAATTCCTTTATCACTAGTCCCTAACTACCCGTCTCTCTTCTCTCTCTCCAGGTGTGATAGCCTACTCCATCGGCATCGCCTGGGCAGCGCAGGACGAGCTGGAGTACATCGCCACCGACCCCGACAAGGAGCACTCCTACTTCGTAGATGAGTTTGACAGCCTCTACAAGTTCGTCCCCAAGGTGGTCAATAACATCTGTCAGGAGTTCAACTCACAGCCACGCAACTGAGCTGAACAGGGAGGGCACCTTATTCCCTATATAGTGCACTACTTTTTGAATAAAGGCCCCTAGGGCCATAGGCCCACCTTGCTTACGTACACCTATACTTATAAATCTGTGCTTACATATCAAGGAAGGAAGGATACATTTGTAAAGTTTTGAAACAGGGGCTGTCGATGGAGTAGCGAGGGGGTTAGATATTTTATTAGGATCCCCATAAGCTAATTAGTAGGTCCATATAGTCCTGCACTATCATGGAGACAGGACAGAGTCTCTACAAAATGTATTACCGCTAAGTTACCAAATTAAAAACTGTTGTAAAAGTTGGTGCTGAATTGGAAATAGTTTAATTCCCAAGGGAGGTTATTGGTTTGAAGCAGAAGGCAGTGGGTATACGAACCTGAATTTAAAAAAATTATAATTGTGAAGGCTTTGGATCACAACGATTAAACTTTGGCCATGTGATCTCAACTGTTGTTGGTGTTATAGTAACAGTCAGGGACAAGGGGGTGTTTAATGTTCTCACTCCTAATCATGTAACATAACTGATCAAAAAGTACAACTACCTGGACATGGTGATTACCAGGGTTGAGGTCCATTCAAATCTAAGGCCGACAATTCAGGAAGGAAACTGAAATTCCAATGTAATCATTTTTAAAAAAGTGCTTTTATTTTCAACTTCTCAATAAACTGAAAAGGATAAAACTACTAATTGCTAAAGTTTAACTATTTTTTTTTTTTAATGTTAAATTCAAATCACTTCCTGACTTAAATTTGAATTGAGCCCAACCCTGGTGCTTACAGGAAAAACTATAAAGCATGCTTAGACTACTTCTTCTGGCTTAACACACCACACAATCTGGTGCTTACAGAGAAACATGACCGTATGGGGACATGGTGCTTACAGAGTAACAGCCTTATGGGGACATGGTGCTTACAGAGTAACATAGTCGTATGGGGACATGGCCTTATGGGGACATGGTGCTTACAGAGTAACATAGTCGTATGGGGACATGGCCTTATGGGGACATGGTGCTTACAGAGTAACATAGTCGTATGGGGACATGGCCGTATGGGGACATGGTGCTTACAGAGTAACAGCCTTATGGGGACATGGTGCTTACAGAGTAACATAGTCGTATGGGGACATGGCCGTATGGGGACATGGTGCTTACAGAGTAACATAGTCGTATGGGGACATGGTGCTTACAGAGAAACATAGCCGTATGGGGACATGGTTCTTACAGAGTAACAGCCTTATGGGGACATGGTGCTTAACACTTCCTCTAATGGCCTAATAACACAGTGCAGAAATACAATATGGTGCTTTACAGTAGGGGAGATTGGAAAAGGAATAAGACTGCAATTATCTATGAAGAGGACCGATGTCATCAGACCACATTATGGGAATTACTCCACATTATGGTCTCCACATTATGGTCTTCATATTATGGTCTCCACATTATGGTCTCCACATTATGGTCTTCATATTATGGTCTTCATATTATGGTCTCCATATTATGGTCTCCACATTATGGTCTTCATATTATGGTCTCCACATTATGGTCTCCACATTATGGTCTCCACATTATGGGAATTACTCCACATTATGGTCTCCACATTATGGTCTCCACATTATGGTCTTCATATTATGGTCTTCATATTATGGTCTCCACATTATGGTCTTCATATTATGGTCTCCATATTATGGGAATTACTCCACATTATGGTCTTCATATTATGGTCTCCACATTATGGGAATTACTCCACATTATGGTCTCCACATTATGGTCTCCATATTATGGTCTCCACATTATGGTCTCCATATTATGGTCTCCACATTATGGGAATTACTCCACATTATGGTCTCCACATTATGGTCTCCATATTATGGTCTCCACATTATGGTCTCCACATTATGGTCTCCATATTATGGTCTTCATATTATGGTCTCCATATTATGGTCTCCACATTATGGTCTCCACATTATGGTCTTCATATTATGGTCTCCACATATGGTCTCCACATTATGGTCTTCATATTATGGTCTCCACATTATGGTCTTCATATTATGGGAATTACTCCATATTATGGTCTCCACATTATGGTCTCCACATTATGGTCTCCACATTATGGGAATTACTCCACATTATGGTCTCCATATTATGGTCTCCACATTATGGTCTCCATATTATGGTCTTCATATTATGGGAATTACTCCATATTATGGTCTCCACATTATGGTCTCCACATTATGGTCTCCACATTATGGTCTTCATATTATGGTCTTCATATTATGGTCTCCACATTATGGTCTCCATATTATGGTCTCCATATTATGGGAATTACTCCACATTATGGTCTTCATATTATGGTCTCCACATTATGGGAATTACTCCACATTATGGTCTCCACATTATGGTCTCCACATTATGGTCTTCATATTATGGTCTCCACATTATGGTCTCCACATTATGGTCTCCACATTATGGTCTCCACATTATGGTCTCCACATTATGGTCTCCACATTATGGTCTCCATATTATGGTCTCCACATTATGGTCTCCACATTATGGTCTTCTCATCATAATTTGACCATGTGTGTGTGTATACTGTGTGGTCTTTTATAGAGGAGATATTTGATCTTAAGGACATTGTGCTGTTATTGATGCATGCTGACTGATAACTTTGGAAGTGAAAGCCATATAACAACATTTAATCCACAAAAACTGAAGGGACCATACTTATGATTTTGTATGTTAGCGGCTAACAAGAACGGGTTTAAACCTGAAGGGGCCATACTTCTGACTTAGCATGATAGCAGCTAACAAGCGCAGGTATAAACCTGAAGGGGCCATACTAATGATTTAGCATGTTAGCGGCTAACAAACACAGGTTTAAACCTGAAGGGGCCATACTAATGATTTAGCATGTTAGCGGCTAACAAGCACAGGTTTAAACCTGAAAGACCATACTAATGATTTAGCATGTTAGCGGCTAACAAGCGCGGGTATAAACCTGAAGGGGCCATACTTCTGACTTAGCATGTTAGCGGCTAACAAGCGCGGGTATAAACCTGAAAGTAACATCTTTAGCAGCTTTTCGCATTTCCAATTAGAAAACATGTCTTACTTGGTAACTCTAACTGCCTCTTAACTGTCTTTAAATCAAAACAATTGAACAGTTCACTCTTTATTTATGGAAAATGAACACATGGTCAATGTAACATGGTCAAATGAACACATGGTCAAATGAACACATGGTCAAATGAAGACATGGTCAAATGAACACACGGTCAAATGAACACATGGTCAAATGAACACACGGTCACATTAAAGAAACGCTTCAAGAGAGTAGTTTTCCTCCAGCTCTGATACTGTACCTATAAATAGATCAAACTTTAATACTTTTAACCTTAACAGTGTTCCTCACAAACTAAACCAGGGTCGTATTCATTAGCGCACATCGTAGCAAAAACATTTAACAAGGGAAAAAATGAAAATGAGTTTCTTATTGGACAGATTCAAGTAGTCTCTCCCTGTTTCAGTCCATTTTCATCCATTGGGTGACTAATGAACACAACCCAGCTTTGCTTCCTTCTTGTTCACATGGTCGATATTGGTTTGTTCAGAGTATTTATATAACCTCCCCGTTTTTAGTTTTTTTATCCTGTTTGTACATATGCATATTAAAAAGCCTTTTTGCTTGTCATTTTCAAAAAATACATATTTGATCAATATTCTAAATGCGATTTTTAATAAAATTATAATAAAATAAACCGTTGTTGTGATGTTCTTCAGTGACAGAAAGAGGTCGATGTTAACAGAGTAATCGTATGCAAAAACTTTAAATCTATATACACATGTGTATCACTAGCCACTTTATGTTTATATACCCTACATTACTCATCTCATGTGTATATACTGTACTCTATACCATCTACTGCATCTTGCCATCTTTATGTAATACATGTATCACTAGCCACTTTAAACTATGCCACTTTATGTTTACATACCCTACATTACTCATCTCATATGTATATACTGTACTCTATACCATCTACTGCATCTTGCCATCTTTATGTAATACATGTATCACTAGCCACTTTAAACTATGCCACTTTATGTTTACATACCCTACATTACTCATCTCATATGTATAGACTGTACACTATACCATCTACTGCATCTTGCCTATGCCGTTCTGTACCATCACTCATTCATATATCTTTATGTACATATTCTTTATCCCTTTACACTTGTGTGTATAAGGTAGTAGTTGTGGAATTGTTAGGTTAGATTACTTGTTGGTTATTACTGCATTGTCGGAACTAGAAGCACAAGCATTTCCCTACACTCGCATTAACATCTGATAACCATGTGTATGTGACAAATACAATTATATTTATTTGATTTGATTTTGTGTAGCTATATTAGATTCTAGTAATATATCATAGTTTTGGACTGGACTGCTGTCTCTATACTATAGTTCCTGTTCTATACTACACAACATTACATACAACACACACCACTAAGAGAAAAGACTGCAACATTCCCAGTTGGAAGATTCTGGGAATCATTTTTTTATTTTTATTTATTTAAACTAGGCAAGTCAGTTAAGAACACATTCTTATTTACAATGATGGCCGACACCGGGCCAAACCCGGACGACGCCGGGCCAAACCCGGACGACGCCGGGCCAAACCCGGACGACGCTGGGCCAATCGTGCGCCTCCCCCTACGGGACTCCCATTCACGGCCGGGTTGTGATACAGCCTGGATTCGAACCAGGGTGTCTGAGATGCTGCGTCACTCGGGAGCCCCAATCCTGAGGGGATAAGAACATCCTCCAAACAGGATCTCCAAAAACAACTGGGATTTTTGGGGGAAAGATACAGGAACTAGAGGAGACACAATACTGCAGGAAGAAAAGTCATAACATTTCTCTACAACGAACACGTCGTTGTAAAATCAGACAGAATCAAACGCCCTCCTCCGTCTCTCTCAATTCACAGCTTGTAAAATCAGACAGAATCAAACGCCCTCCTCCGTCTCTCTCAATTCACAGCTTGTAAAATCAGACAGAATCAAACGCCCTCCTCCGTCTCTCTCAATTCACAGCTTGTAAAATCAGACAGAATCAAACGCCCTCCTCCGTCTCTCTCAATTCACAGCTTGTAAAATCAGACAGAATCAAACGCCCTCCTCCGTCTCTCTCAATTCACAGCTTGTAAAATCAGACAGAATCAAACGCCCTCCTCCGTCTCTCTCAATTCACAGCTTGTAAAATCAGACAGAATCAAACGCCCTCCTCCGTCTCTCTCAATTCACAGCTTGTAAAATCAGACAGAATCAAACGCCCTCCTCCGTCTCTCTCAATTCACAGCTTGTAAAATCAGACAGAATCAAACGCCCTCCTCCGTCTCTCTCAATTCACAGCTTGTAAAATCAGACAGAATCAAACGCCCTCCTCCGTCTCTCTCAATTCACAGCTTGTAAAATCAGACAGAATCAAACGCCCTCCTCCGTCTCTCTCAATTCACAGCTTGTAAAATCAGACAGAATCAAACGCCCTCCTCCGTCTCTCTCAATTCACAGCTTGTAAAATCAGACAGAATCAAACGCCCTCCTCCGTCTCTCTCAATTCACAGCTTGTAAAATCAGACAGAATCAAACGCCCTCCTCCGTCTCTCTCAATTCACAGCTTGTAAAATCAGACAGAATCAAACGCCCTCCTCCGTCTCTCTCAATTCACAGCTTGTAAAATCAGACAGAATCAAACGCCCTCCTCCGTCTCTCTCAATTCACAGCTTGTAAAATCAGACAGAATCAAACGCCCTCCTCCGTCTCTCTCAATTCACAGCTTGTAAAATCAGACAGAATCAAACGCCCTCCTCCGTCTCTCTCAATTCACAGCTTGTAAAATCAGACAGAATCAAACGCCCTCCTCCGTCTCTCTCAATTCACAGCTTGTAAAATCAGACAGAATCAAACGCCCTCCTCCGTCTCTCTCAATTCACAGCTTGTAAAATCAGACAGAATCAAACGCCCTCCTCCGTCTCTCTCAATTCACAGCTTGTAAAATCCCTCCCTCAAAATCATGGACAGAAACAAAACATTTTTACAGCAGTTTTAATGAGAACAGACTTTCCATATACAAACCAGTGACTGTTACAGTCTGAGAAAATAGCTCATTTGAACTTGTAAGTTTACACGGATATTTGGATGGATTTGTGGAACTAACAATGGGTTGCTTGTTGTACGAATATAACATATTGTACTGTACTACAGCGTAATGGCACCCTATTCCCTATATTAGGGTTAAATCTGTTTAATCTTCGTTGAGAGAGACTTTTTGGTTTTTATTTAATGTTCTTGATTTAAGCTGCTGTGGTAAAACCTAAAATATTGTATTGCACTACTTTTG
>NW_024058048.1:0-7500 GCF_016432855.1 Salvelinus namaycush
CTTACTTAGACCAGGCCCTATTCCCTATATAATACTCTACTTTAGACCAGGGCCATATTCACTATAAAATACTCTTCTGTAAAGCAGGGCCCTATTCCCTATATAATACTCTACTGTAGACCAGTGCCCTATTCCCTATATAATACTCTACTGTAGACCAGGGCCCTATTCCCTATATAATCCTCTACTTTAGACCAGGGCCCTATTCCCTATATAATACTCTACTGTAGACCAGGGCCCTATTCCCTATATAATACTCTACTGTAGACCAGTGCCCTATTCCCATATAATACTATACTTTAGACCAGGCCCTATTCCCTATATAATATGCTACTTTAGACCAGGGCCCTATTCCCTATATAATATCCTACTTTAGACCAGGGCCCTATTCCCTATATAATACTCTACTTTAGGCCAGGGCCCTATTCCCTATATAATACTCCACTTAAGACAATGGCCCTATTCCCTATATAATGCTCTACTTTAGGCCAGGGCCCTATTCCCTATATAATACTCCACTTAAGACAATGGCCCTATTCCCTATATAATGCTCTACTTTAGACCAGGGCCCTATTCCCTATATAATACTCTACTTTAGACCAGAGCCCTATTCCCTATATAATACTCTACTGTAGACCAGGGCCCTATTCCCTATATAATCCTCTACTTTAGACCAGGGGCCCTATTCCTATATAATACGCTACTTTAGACCATGGCCCTATTCCCCTATATAATACTCTACTTTAGACCAGGGCCCTATTCCCTATATAATACTCTACTGTAGACCAGGGCCCTATTCCCGATATAATCCTCTACTTTAGACCAGGGCCCTATTCCCTATATAATACTCTACTTTAGACCAGGGCCCTATTCCCTATATAATACTCTACTGTAGACCAGGGCCCTATTCCCTATATAATACTCTACTTTAGACCAGGGCCCTATTCCCTATATAATACTCTACTTTAGACCAGAGCCCTATTCCCTATATAATACTCTACTGTAGACCAGGGCCCTATTCCCTATATAATCCTCTACTTTAGACCAGGGCCCTATTCCCTATATAATACGCTACTTTAGACCAGGGCCCTATTCCCTATACAATCCTGTACATGAGACCAGGGCCCTATTCCCTATATAATACTCTACTTTAGACCAGAGGCCCTATTCCTATATAATACTCTACTTTAGACCAGAGCCCTATTCCCTATATAATACTCTACTGTAGACCAGGGCCCTATTCCCGATATAATCCTCTACTTTAGACCAGGGCCCTATTCCCTATATAATACTCTACTGTAGACCAGGGCACTATTCCCTATATAATACTCTACTGTAGACCAGGGCCCTATTCCCTATATAATACTCTACTGTAGACCAGTGCCCTATTCCCTATATAATACTCTACTTTAGACCAGGGCCCTATTCCCTATATAATACTCTACTTTAGACCAGGGCCATATTCCCTATATAATACTCTTCTGTAAACCAGGGCCCTATTCCCTATATAATACTATACTTTAGACCAGGGCCCTGTTCCCTATAAAATACTCTACTTAAGACCAGGGCCCTATTCCCTATATAATACTCTACTTTAGACCAGGGCCCTATTCCCTATATAATACTCTACTTTAGACCATGGCTCTATTCCCTATATAATACTCTACTTAAGACCATGGCCCTATTCCCTATATAATACTCTACTTTAGACCAGGGCCCTATTCCCTATATAATACTCTACTTTAGACCAGAGCCCTATTCCCTATATAATACTCTACTGTAGACCAGGGCCCTATTCCCTATATAATCCTCTACTTTAGACCAGGGCCCTATTCCCTATATAATACGCTGCTTTAGACCAGGGCCCTATTCCCTATATAATCCTCTACTTTAGACCAGGGCCCTATTCCCTATATAATACTCTACTTTAGACCAGGGCCCTATTCCCTATAAAATACTCTACTTTAGACCAGAGCCCTATTCCCTATATAATACTCTACTGTAGACCAGGGCCCTATTCCCGATATAATCCTCTACTTTAGACCATGGCCCTATTCCCGATACAATACTCTACTTTAGACCAGGGCCCTAATCCCTATATAATACTCTACTTAAGACCAGGGCCCTATTCCCTATATAATACTCTACTTTAGACCAGGGCCCTATTCCCTATATAATACTCTACTTTGGACCAGGGCCCTATTCCCTATATAATACTCTACTTTAGACCAGGGCCCTATTCCCTATATAATACTCTACTGCAGACCAGGGCCCTATTCCCTATATAATACTCTACTGTAGACCAGGGCCCTATTCCCTATATAATACTCTACTGTAGACCAGGGCCCTATTCCCTATATAATACTCTACTTTAGACCAGGGTCCTATTCCCAATATAATACTCTACTTTAGACCAAACCCATATTCCCTATATAATACTCTTCTTTAAACAAGGGGCCTATACCCTATATAATACTATACTTTAGACCAGGGCCCTATTCCCTATATAATATGCTACTTTAGACCAGGGCTCTATTCCCTATATATTATGCTACTTTAGACCAGGGCCCTGTTCCCTATAAAATACTCTACTTAAGACCAGGGCCCTATTCCCTATATAATATTCTACTTTAGGCCAGGGCCCTATTCCCTATATAATACTCTACTTAAGACCATGGCCCTATTCCCTATATAATTCTCTACTTTAGACCAGGGCCCTATTCCCTATATAATACTCTACTTTAGACCAGAGCCCTATTCCCTATATAATACTCTACTGTAGACCAGGGCCCTATTCCCTATATAATCCTCTACTTTAGACCAGGGCCCTATTCCCTATATAATACGCTACTTTAGACCAGGGCCCTATTCCCTATATAATCCTGTACTTTAGACCAGGGCCCTATTCCCTATATAATACTCTACTTTAGACCAGGGCCCTATTCCCTATATAATACTCTACTTTAGACCAGGGCCCTATTCCCTATATAATACTCTACTGTAGACCAGGGCCCTATTCCCGATATAATCCTCTACTTTAGACCAGGGCCCTATTCCCTATATAATACTCTACTTTAGACCAGGGCACTATTCCCTATATAATACTCTACTGTAGACCAGGGCCCTATTCCCTATATAATACTCTACTGTAGACCAGTGCCCTATTCCCTATATAATACTCTACTTTAGACCAGGGCCCTATTCCCTATATAATACTCTACTTTAGACCAGGGCCATATTCACTATGAAAATACTCTTCTGTAAAGCAGGGCCCTATTCCCTATATAATACTATACTTTAGACCAGGGCCCTATTCCCTATATAATATGCTACTTTAGACCAGGGCCCTATTCCCTATATAATATCCTACTTTAGACCAGGGCCCTATTCCCTATATAATACTCTACTTTAGGCCAGGGCCCTGTTCCCTATATAATACTCCACTTAAGACAATGGCCCTATTCCCTATATAATGCTCTACTTTAGGCCAGGGCCCTATTCCCTATATAATACTCCACTTAAGACAATGGCCCTATTCCCTATATAATGCTCTACTTTAGACCAGGGCCCTATTCCCTATATAATACTCTACTTTAGACCAGAGCCCTATTCCCTATATAATACTCTACTGTAGACCAGGGCCCTATTCCCTATATAATCCTCTACTTTAGACCAGGGCCCTATTCCCTATATAATACGCTACTTTAGACCATGGCCCTATTCCCTATATAATACTCTACTTTAGACCAGAGCCCTATTCCCTATATAATACTCTACTGTAGACCAGGGCCCTATTCCCTATATAATCCTCTACTTTAGACCAGGGCCCTATTCCCTATATAATACTCTACTTTAGACCAGGGCCCTATTCCCTATATAATACTCTACTGTAGACCAGGGCCCTATTCCCTATATAATACTCTACTGTAGACCAGGGCCCTATTCCATATATAATACTCTACTTTAGACCAGGGCCCTATTCCCTATATAATACTCTACTTTAGACCAGGGCCATATTCCCTATGAAAATACTCTTCTGTAAAGCAGGGCCCTATTCCCTATATAATACTATACTTTAGACCAGGGCCCTATTCCCTATATAATACGCTACTTTAGACCAGGGCCCTATTCCCTATATAATACCCTACTTTAGACCAGGGCCCTGTTCCCTATAAAATACTCTACTTAAGACCAGGGCCCTATTCCCTATATAATACTCTACTTTAGACCAGGGCCCTATTCCCTATATAATACTCTACTTTAGGCCAGGGCCCTATTCCCTATATAATACTCCACTTAAGACAATGGCCCTATTCCCTATATAATGCTCTACTTTAGACCAGGGCCATATTCCCTATATAATACTCTACTTTAGACCAGAGCCCTATTCCCTATATAATACTCTACTGTAGACCAGAGCCCTATTCCCAATATAATACTCTACTTTAGACCAAACCCATATTCCCTATATAATACTCTACTTTAGACCAGGGCCCTATTCCCTATATAATACTCTACTTTAGACCAGGGCCCTATTCCCGATATAATCCTCTACTTTAGACCATGGCCCTATTCCCTATACAATACTCTACTTTAGACCAGGGCCCTATTCCCTATATAATACTCTACTTTAGACCAGGGCCCTATTCCCTATATAATACTCTACTTTAGACCAGGGCCCTATTCCCTATATACTACTCTACTTTGGACCAGGGCCATATTCCCTATATAATACTCTACTTTAGACCAGGGCCCTATTCCCTATATAATACTCTACTTTAGACCAGGGCCCTATTCCCTATATAGTACTCTACTGTAGACCAGGGCCCTATTCCCTATATAATACTCTACTGTAGACCAGTGCCCTATTCCCTATATAATACTCTACTTTAGACCAGGGCCCTATTCCCAATATAATACTCTACTTTAGACCAAACCCATATTCCCTATATAATACTCTTCTTTAAACAAGGGGTCTATACCCTATATAATACTATACTTTAGACCAGGGCCCTATTCCCTATATAATATGCTACTTTAGACCAGGGCCCTATTCCCTATATAATATGCTACTTTAGACCAGGGCCCTGTTCCCTATAAAATACTCTACTTAAGACCAGGGCCCTATTCCCTATATAATACTCTACTCTAGACCAGGGCCCTATTCCCTATATAATACTCTACTTTAGGCCAGGGCCCTATTCCCTATATAATACTCTACTTTAGACCAGGGCCCTATTCCCTATATAATACTCTACTTTAGACCAGAGCCCTATTCCCTATATAATACTCTACTGTAGACCAGGGCCCTATTCCCTATATAATCCTCTACTTTAGACCAGGGCCCTATTCCCTATATAATACTCTACTTTAGACCAGGGCCCTATTCCCTATATAATACTCTACTTTAGACCAGAGCCCTATTCCCTATATAATACTCTACTGTAGACCAGGGCCCTATTCCCGATATAATCCTCTACTTTAGACCAGGGCCCTATTCCCTATATAATACTCTACTGTAGACCAGGGCACTATTCCCTATATAATACTCTACTGTAGACCAGGGCCCTATTCCCTATATAATACTCTACTGTAGACCAGTGCCCTATTCCCTATATAATACTCTACTTTAGACCAGGGCCCTATTCCCTATATAATACTCTACTTTAGACCAGGGCCATATTCCCTATATAATACTCTTCTGTAAACCAGGGCCCTATTCCCTATATAATACTATACTTTAGACCAGGGCCCTGTTCCCTATAAAATACTCTACTTAAGACCAGGGCCCTATTCCCTATATAATACTCTACTTTAGACCAGGGCCCTATTCCCTATATAATACTCTACTTTAGACCATGGCTCTATTCCCTATATAATACTCTACTTAAGACCATGGCCCTATTCCCTATATACTACTCTACTTTAGACCAGGGCCCTATTCCCTATATAATACTCTACTTTAGACCAGAGCCCTATTCCCTATATAATACTCTACTGTAGACCAGGGCCCTATTCCCTATATAATCCTCTACTTTAGACCAGGGCCCTATTCCCTATATAATACGCTACTTTAGACCAGGGCCCTATTCCCTATATAATACTCTACTTTAGACCAGGGCCCTATTCCCTATATAATACTCTACTTTAGACCAGGGCCCTATTCCCTATAAAATACTCTACTTTAGACCAGAGCCCTATTCCCTATATAATACTCTACTGTAGACCAGGGCCCTATTCCCGATATAATCCTCTACTTTAGACCATGGCCCTATTCCCTATATAATACTCTACTGTAGACCAGGGCCCTATTCCCTATATAATACTCTACTGTAGACCAGCGCCCTATTCCCTATATAATACTCTACTTTAGACCAGGGTCCTATTCCCAATATAATACTCTACTTTAGACCAAACCCATATTCCCTATATAATACTCTTCTTTAAACAAGGGGCCTATACCCTATATAATACTATACTTTAGACCAGGGCCCTATTCCCTATATTATATGCTACTTTAGACCAGGGCCCTATTCCCTATATATTATGCTACTTTAGACCAGGGCCCTGTTCCCTATAAAATACTCTACTTAAGACCAGGGCCCTATTCCCTATATAATACTCTACTTTAGGCCAGGGCCCTATTCCCTATATAATACTCTACTTAAGACCATGGCCCTATTCCCTATATAATTCTCTACTTTAGACCAGGGCCCTATTCCCTATATAATACTCTACTTTAGACCAGAGCCCTATTCCCTATATAATACTCTACTGTAGACCAGGGCCCTATTCCCTATATAATCCTCTACTTTAGACCAGGGCCCTATTCCCTATATAATACGCTACTTTAGACCAGGGCCCTATTCCCTATATAATCCTGTACTTTAGACCAGAGCCCTATTCCCTATATAATACTCTACTGTAGACCAGGGCCCTATTCCCGATATAATCCTCTACCTTAGACCAGGGCCCTATTCCCTATATAATACTCTACTTTAGACCAGGGCACTATTCCCTATATAATACTCTACTTTAGACCAGGGCACTATTCCCTATATAATACTCTACTGTAGACCAGGGCCCTATTCCCTATATAATACTCTACTGTAGACCAGTGCCCTATTCCCTATATAATACTCTACTTTAGACCAGGGCCCTATTCCCTATATAATACTCTACTTTAGACCAGGGCCATATTCCCTATGAAAATACTCTTCTGTAAAGCAGGGCCCTATTCCCTATATAATACTCTACTTTAGACCAGGGCCCTATTCCCTATATAATACTCTACTTTAGGCCAGGGCCCTATTCCCTATATAATACTCCACTTAAGACAATGGCCCTATTCCCTATATAATGCTCTACTTTAGACCAGGGCCCTATTCCCTATATAATACTCTACTTTAGACCAGGGCCCTATTCCCTATATAATACTCTACTGTAGACCAGGGCCCTATTCCCTATATAATCCTCTACTTTAGACCAGGGCCCTATTCC
>NW_024058048.1:17500-70919 GCF_016432855.1 Salvelinus namaycush
GACAGAGTGCCTCCTCCGTGCACCTGGTATTATTTTTGGGTTACCAGGTGCATATTTTTATAATGGTTTTAAATGCTTTTAGGTGGGCTACATACCTCAATACCCTCTATGGAAGAACCATACTACGGACCCAAGTCAGTGGGGGCCGGCCTGAGTGATTTATGGAGCTTTTTTTTTAAAGTCAGAAAATATTCTATGTTGGACTTCTCAGAAAATCGGCTATGTTTTTTCCTCTCGAATATATTCTATGTGCCCACTTTTGGGTTACCAGGTGCATATTTTCAGAACGAATTTAAATGCTTTTAAATGGGCTACATACCTACATGCCCGACATGGAAGCACCATACTGCGGGCCCAAGTCAATGGGGGCCGGCCTGAGGGATTTATGGAGCTTTTAAAAAATGTCTGTACTAATCCTCCTATCCGTGCACCTGGTATTAATTTTGGGTTACCAGGTGCATATTTTTATAATGGTTTTAAATGCTTTTAGATGGGCTACATACACCAGTGCCCGCTATGGGAGCACCATAATATGGGCCCAAGTCAGTGGGGGCCGGCCTGAGGGATTTATGGAGCTTTAAAAAAATGTCTGTACTAATCCTCCTATCCGTGCACCTGGTATTATTTTTGGGTTACCAGGTGCATATTTTTATAATGGTTTTAAATGCTTTTAGATGGGCTACATACCTAATAATAACAGTCTGATGGCCTTGAGATAGAAGCTGTTTTTCAGTCTCTCGGTCCCTGCTTTGATGCACCTGTACTGACCTCGCCTTCTGGATGATAGCGGGGTGAACAGGCAGTGGCTTGGGTGGTTGTTGTCCTTGATGATCTTTATGGCCTTCCTGTGACATCGGGTGGTGTAGGTGTCCTGGAGGGCAGGTAGTTTGCCCCCGGTGATGCGTTGTGCAGACCTCACTACCCTCTGGAGAGCCTTACGGTTGTGGGCGGAGCAGTTGCCGTACCAGGCGGTGATACAGCCCGACAGGATGCTCTCGATTGTGCATCTGTAGAAGTTTGTGAGTGCTTTTGGTGACAAGCCGAATTTCTTCAGCCTCCTGAGGTTGAAGAGGCGCTGCTGCGCCTTCTTCACAACGCTGTCTGTGTGGGTGGACCAATTCAGTTTGTCCGTGATGTGTACACCGAGGAACTTAAAACTTAAAACTTTCCAGTATATTTAAAACCAAATACTTTTAGACTTTAGCTCAAGTCGAATTTTACTGGGTGACTCTCACTTTTACTTGAGTCATTTTCTATTAAGGTATCTTTACTTTTACTCAAGTATGACAATTGAGTACTTTTTCCACCACTGAGGCAAGGAGATCAGAGATGTCAAGGTGGCACCCAAGAAAATGCCATGTGTATATGTGCCACATACAAATATGTATGGTCATATTTTTGATGTTTTATTTAGTTTGTTATCTGATGGAGTCATCCCTCGTATCATTTTCTAGGCCTCCCAGGTATTTGCATTTAAAGTAATGTATATGATTACTGCTGCTAGGGGGCGCTGTGACGTCAATGGGGAGCGTTAGTGAGATCGTGAGGTCTTAGAGGTTTCTTCTTCAATCTTGGAGAATGTCTACTACCGAAAACTAATAACGTTTCTTCGTCTCATCATTTGACCCTATTAATTCAGTTACGTAATGTGCAAAAGTGCAATATGACTCTCAAAATAATTGAGGTAACATGGTTAACTACATAGTCCATGAGTTTGGTCAATTAAAGAGAGTTTTAACAGAGTGATAAACTGGTTGGTATTTTCCCCATTGTAAGTCATGGAGGTTGGCTAGGTTGCTAATGGTTTACATGTAAGAGAAGGGATCAAGATGGCGTCTGAACTTTCTGTACTTTTTCTCAACAAAGTTTAAGATCCTATTTGTTTTATTTTCTATCAACAAAGACTCAGTTTAGTTCAGGTAATATATGTAAATATGTGATGTCACGATAAAATGTGTTAATATTTCTACAAAAATAGCGCTTAAAAGTTTGCTAACTTGATGCTAACCAAATTTAGCTTCTCTTTGCTCTAGCTAGCTCTAGGCTAGTTGATTTCAGTCAATGTTAGCTTACATGTTAGTAGTTTATAATATAATGGTTGTAGCACCATTTAGCACAGGCCTCCAGTAATTTATAGCTTTTGCCAAATTGACACTGATAGTACAGTGAGTTATAAATTATGTGAATGTGTAGATGTGTGGTGATAGTTTTTTAACTTAAGACCTACATGTAATCTACATGTGTTATAGAATAGCTCCCTTCTCACATCCCAGGTCATGTTTAGACTGGAACGTGACAACTCAACGGGCTATGTGCATCTCCCCAAAAGCCTACAGACAACTTTCCTGAGTGCAATGTCATTAATGTGACCGATATGTACTGTATAATAAGCATAGTGAAGCAGGAAAAGATCCCACCTCTGACGCACAGCAGAGACATCGCTGCTGAGATTTCCCCTGGAGCAAGAGTCCCTCAAGAATTTAAAAACAGTCATTGCGTTTCAATGAATGTACTCCCCAAACGCTTGTTGCATCGTGAACTATCCTCCCAGTCCCTTGGGACTTCAGCGGATGGATGATGCGCCGCTGCCATTTACTTGGATGAGAAGTTGGACGAACGCTCCTCCAGCTCACGATACGCAATGGTGGACAACTACAGTGTGGTGGTGTGTCGTTCACAAACGAACGGCTCTTTTTGAACGGATCTTTTTGTTGAACGTCTGGAACCGAATTGCATCGGTGAAAGAGCCATTCATCTGGCTCTCTGATTTGCATACTGCTACTACTGCTTGTTGAGCTCAGAACAACGTTTATCTGTAGATAAATTACAACATCATTATCTAAAGGGGGTGAATCCTCACTGCAGAAACAATAAATAGTGGGGGGGGCGGGTCATTCTGGTCCACGAGGATTTATTTCATGCTTAAAAACGAATTCTTCATTTTTTATGAACGCGCATTTCACGATCTGACTTAATGGAAGCCTACCTTTTGGCTTTTACATTGAATATCTGCAATTTATTTTAAGCATTTTTAAGGAGATCCGTTTATGAGCCAAATGAACCCGCTCTTTTACTTGAACGGAGACAAATGTGCCGGCTCACCGAATAGACTCAGAAATCCCATCACTACTACAGCGGAGAGGTTAGATCCAAAGAGAGCACCACAATCAACAGGCACACTCAACAGGCAGGCGCGGTTAGGACGTTGGGATTTGACTGTCACAGGGACAAACTAATAAGAGGTTATAATTCATTGGAATAGGCGGTTCTTGAGGTAACGGTGGTCAATTGAAAACGGACCAACTGGATTCTTGAACCCCGGGGAACAGGTGTAGTCCAGCAGTAGGTGATGGTGACATACTGAACAGTTCGACCTGGACAGGTGCACCAGAGTTGTGATTGTATGTTTGTTTGTACAGTTATGGCTGTTCTGTTATTATTTTGTGTACTCACTAAACACCCACATTTGTATTTGTGTGGGAAATGTTTGTAGGCTATGGTTGCTGTTTGTATTTCATTGAACTTTAGGCCCATACAAAGACAAATCACACAACATAGACTACCAAATAACCCTAGGCAAAAATACACTAAATAAAAGTCAAGTGAAAATAGTTATAAATGTCTTGATCAATTATGAGTAGCTAAACATGATCGACTTTTGTACACTGATGCGCAGGAGAACCCCTAGCTGTCAATCAAGCCGGCGCGGTGAACCGATTATGACGCTCAGCGTTCCAAATGACGCAACAATACAGTTCCAGAACAGAGAAAGTTCCGAAGATGTTATTCGGTTCCACACTAAAACTGCGCTTTGACAAGTGGGATTTGAGGTGAGTCAAATATTTACAAACGTTTACAATACATTAACCAACCCTAGCCTACGATTCTGTCATGGTAAGATAACAAATCGGAAGTTGAACATTAATGTATTTGAAATATTTTTTCTTTCTGACATATACCTTATATAGCCTTATAAAATACAATTATTTATTATAGCTTTGTTATTTCTGTTGCTATCAATCACTCCATCTGTATCTACTCTTCTGTCTGTTTGTCTTGCTGACTTATCTGTCTGTCTGTCAAACTATCTGTCTGTCTGTGTACTGTCTAGCCAGCATATGCCTGAAAGGCTCTTTCCCATAGGCTCATATTCACAAAGTCTCATAGAAGGAGTGCTGATCAATAATCAGTTCTGTCTTTTAAATCAAACTGAATACGTTTTGATGGACAGAAGGGGACCTGATCCTAGATCAGTACTCCTACCCTGAAACACTTTGTGAACACAATCCAGGTGTACTGTGATTATGAAGTTGTGATGAGGTATTATTATATTAGTTGTGCTGATGCATAATGGGTTACAGAACAGTCTGTAAGTCATTCATCACATAACCTAGCTCTGGTCCAGGGCATTATGTGCGGCTTGCTGAAGGAAGGCTCAGTGTCTGCAAGCTGTACGTAACACCCTGGACCAGAGCTACACATTACCCACCTCTGGCCATCATGGACAGTCAACTCATCACATTCACGTACTGTAAGTCATAGTTGTGTGAGTTTTGTTATTAACCTCTCTGGGATATGTGGGACGCTAACATCCCACTTGGCCAAAAGCCAGTAAAAATGCAGAGCGACAAATTCAAATAAGTTACTATAAAAATCAAACTTTCATGAAATCACACATGAAAGATACCAAATTAAAGCTACACTTGTTGTGAATCCAGCCAACATGTCAGAATTCAAATAGGCTTTACGACGAAAGTACACCAAACGATTATGTTATGTCAGAGCCAAGTCACAGAAAAACACAGCCATTTTTTCAGCCAAAGAGAGGAGTCACAAAAAGCAGAAATAGAGATAAAATTAATCACTAACCTTTGATGATCTTCATCAGATCAAATCAAATTTTAGATGACACTCATAGGACTTCATGTTACACAATACATGTATGTTTTGTTCGGTAAAGTACATATTTTATATCCAAAAATCTGAGTTTAGGCGGGAGCGCCAAATTAAAAAAAATTACTATAAAATTACACTTTCATTAAATCACACATGAAAGATACCAAATTAAAGCTACACTTGTTGTGAATCCAGCCAACATGTCAGAATTCAAATAGGCTTTTCGGCAAAAGCAAACGATGCTATTATCTGAGGATAGCAACAGAGTAAACAAAGATAGAGAAGCATATTTCAACCCTGCAGGCGCGACACAAAACGCAGAAATAAAAATATAATTCATACCTTACCTTTGATGAGCTTCTGTTTTTGGCACTCCAATATGTCCCATAAACATCACAAATGGTCCTTTTGTTCGATTAATTCCATCGATACAAAATATCTCAAAAGTTACCTGTAAACTTTGCCAAAACATTTCAAACTACTTTTGTAATACAACTTTAGATATTTTTTAACGTAAATAATCGGTAAAATTGAAGGCGGGATGCTCTGTGTTCAATACAGGATTACAACAAACTGTAGCTAGCTTTCTGGTCACACGCCTCTAACAAACAGTACACTTCAAGTGACCCTCGTTCAAGATGGCCGTACTTCTTCATTACACAAAGGAAAAAACCTCAACCAATTTCTAAAGACTGTTGACGTCCAGTGGAAGCGGTAGGAACTGCAAGAAGGTCAATTAGAAATCTGGATTCCCAATGAAAACCCATTGAAAGAGTGACCTCAAAAAAAGAATAATCTGAATGGTTTGTCCTCGGGTTTTCGCCTGCTAAATAGGTTCTGTTATACTCACAGACATGATTCAAACAGTTTTAGAAACTTCAGAGTGTGTTCTATCCAAATCTACTAATAATATGCATATCTTATCTTCTGGGGATGAGTAGCTGGCAGTTGAATTTGGGTATGCTTTTCATCCAAATGTGAAAATGCTACCCCCAATCCTAGAGAAGTTAAAGGCAGTTTAATTGAGCAGATGTTGAATTATTATTGTAATATTGTAATAAATTGTCTGAGTTCACTTCCTAAATAATGTGTTGACATTCCTTTGCTCCCAGATACAAGCAGGCAGAGATGGAGGTTCAGTTCCTGAGGGAAGAGAAGAAGACCTGTACAGAGAAGGAAGCCCACATGCTTGAGTTGAGGGGGAAGGATCGAACGATCCGAAATCAGAAGAAGGAGATGGACAGACTTCAAGTGTCCCTCTGGGAGGAGGAAAAGAAGAAGAGGAATGGTGGAACGGAGAAGGACGAGATGATTGATCAACTACAGTCTGAGACAGACCATCTCAGAGCCCTTTTGAAAGATGAAAGGAGGAGAAGAAGAGTAGAAAGGGGTATAATGAAAGAGTGGAAGGCTGAGATCCTGAGACTGAGGGAGGCAGAGAGCCAGAGGGAGGCAGAGAGACAGAGGGAGGCAGAGAGACAGAGGGAGGCAGAGAGAGCCACAGAATGGGAGGAGAACCAGAGAGAAATGCAGGAGATCAACAGACTCAAACAACTGCTGGAGCTGCTGAATGTGGACCTACAGCTGGCCCACGTAAGACATGTCATTGTTATTATTAAAAGGCAGTGTATATTCACCCGGCTGAAAATGAATGGCGGCAGACAGCTGTATGCTAACCCAATGTTAACTTTTATGCCTTTCCTAAACGTTAACCCTTACCTTAACCTCACTGAAACTATACCTAACCTTTACCTTAACCCAACCCTAGGTCCTAAACCTAACCTTCATTTATCTCAACCCCTACGCCTTTCTTCTGCCGGTTGAATATCCACTTCCTTATTAACGTCATTACTGTTGTTGTTGTTGATAACTGTATCTGTGCAGGTTGTAAATAATTGCATTAGTGAAACATTTGTAGGAGTAATTTCTACAAGCATAAACATCAGAGACAACATTGTTGTAACTTCACACAAATTGCATTGGGAATTTCATTTATCTTTAAATCAGAGAGAGAGATAATAGAGGCAAACAGAAGAGAGGAGATGGCGGAAGAGGAAAGAAGGGAGATCCTTGAAAAAAACAAGAGGGGTGACAGAGGAGAAGGAAGATGACAAGGAGGACATTCTCCCACCTGATAAAAGTATCCGAAGGAGAGCTGTGGGCTGGGTGACTAAGAAGTGGGAGGAGAGGAACCTCAAAAAGATTGAGAGAACGTATCAGAGAGAGGCTGAGGAGGGCTATAAGATCGTCAACATAGGTAAGACCTGTTTTCCCTCAGTTCATGACGTTTAAGTTGATACCAGAGTAAGTTGAGACCCTGAAAGAGTTCCTAACAAATACACACCCAAGACGTTTTTGGGGGGGTTCGGGGGGCCACTAGTGGCCATGGGGCCCTAAGCGATCGCATATGCCTAGGGCCGGCCCTGGCACTATACAAAGAATAGGTGCCATTTGGGACTCATGTTAAACTTAGGGTCAGGTCAATTCGGGATGGGAATTATTGAACTTTATTGACAAATTCCATGCCTTGCTCAACTGAAAAGAATAAAGAATCATTGAGATCCAACTGGGTTTTCTATTCCTAATTCCCTGTGTCCATTACATTTAAGATGCCCAGAGAACCAACAGGGGGGGGCAGAGAGCCAGCAGCTAGAAGCTCCAGAAGAGGCTGAGACATCAGAGCTAACCTCAAAGAAAAAGAAAAGGCCAGGCATCTGGAAGAGAATTAAGATGGGGTAAAGAATGTTTAAACATCTATTCATGTTTTACAGGGTTAATATACACTACCGTTCAAAAGTTTGGGGAACTTAGAAATGTCCTTGTTTTTGAAAGAAAAGGACATTTTGTTGTCCATTAAAATCAGGTCAAATTGATCAGAAATGCAGTGTAGACATTGTTAATCTACATAAAGCAGTCCCAACAGCAGAGCTTTCTTTTCATCACCAAGGAGTGAGTCCTTTTTTTTAAAACATAGCTGATATGGCTGACTTGCTTTAACAAATGTGGTTTCTACTGACACTTGAGATGTACAAACTATGGCATAAGGGGACATTGAGTGGATAAGAGGCAATCCGTAATTTTGATTAAGACCTTAATGAGAGAGCTAGGACGGCCATACAGTGGTTCCTCCTTTAAAAGTTGCATCATACTACGGCTCCCCTTGCGGGCTGCCGCAGCATTCCATGGCGTTCATTTAATTGTCAGCCATTTTTTCTGTTACTGCAAGCTAGTGCTAGTATGACCACCAGAGGGCATCTTTGAGAACCATTTGATAGTCTTCCATATTGGCATTACCAGAGACGGGGAGGGCACGCGGGAGACCGGGGTTCAATCCCCCGACGGGGAGGAAGGAGTAGGCTGTCCTTGTAGGATGTTACATCTATTAGGATGGAACGGAAAATGTGGTGCTGTACAACGTGACGGTCGGCAGTACAGTACTGGGCTAATTAGCTAAAGAATCCCTGTGTCGTGTGGACGGGAGATCGGGGTTCAATCCCCCGACGGGGAGGAAGGAGTAGGTTGTTCTTGTAAATAAGCATTTGTTCTTAACTGATTCCATATGTGTTATTTCATAGTTGTGATGTCTTCACTATTATTCTACAATGTATGTAATTATTCTTCTACAAGGATCCAACTAAAGAAGATGCGTTATGGAGAGATTGTAAAGACCAATGTTCATCCCCGGTATAAAACAAACTAGCTAGCGTTAGCTGAATGTAAAAGCCATGTGTGCTGTATGCTGTTTTTAATACAGAAATCCTCTGAAGCCAACAGTCATGTGAGATTTTTATGTTGTTGAAAATTACTAGTATTTCCATTTTTCAAATGTTCATGTTTATTTTTTGTTCGTTGTTGAAATAATGGTGGAAGTGTACAATAGTTTTAAAGTGTAGAATGAATACACAAAACAAATGAAGATGTCAAATTTGAACTTACTGTGTCCCATGTTGAAAAACTACACACACACTCTCACACAGTGCATCTAAGTAGGCCTAGCTACAACCATTCTGTCCTGGAAGTCAATTCAGCCTTCCACAGAGGTGAAATACTGAGTCAACTTTTCCCTGACAGAAACTGCCTCCTGACCTGCTCTGTTGGCCTGGATGGCTCTGCCTCTCATGCCTCGCCTCATCCCTGCCCCACCCTGCTGTAGTCACATCTCCACATCACAAGGCTTTGTGAGGAAGTTGTGGAGGATGCACATTGCAACCACTAGGGTATCAACCTTGCTTGGGAGTAGGTTTATTTCTTGGTAGAGGATCCTCCATCTGGCTGCAAGGATCCAGAATGTCTTCTCCTCTGTCATTCTAGCTCAACAGAGACGATAGTTGAACATTTCTTTCTCGTAGCTGATGTTATGCCTGGCATATGGCCTCATCAGGTGGGGCTTTAGTGGAAAGGCAGCATCCCCCACCATTGTGTATGGTATCTTTCCCAAATCTTCACTCCCAGGCAGAAATGCATCTTGGGGCACCTGCAGTGTTTTTGATGCCATTGCCCTTCCATGTGGGGAGTTGGCATAGACTCCTCCGTCACTGTTTCTCCCAAAATCTCCCACTTGAATAGCTGTGAAGCGGTAATTGGCATCCACAAGGGCGAGTATCACCACAGAGAAGGTTCCTTAAAAAAAACGTCTCCCTGAGTTTGCTGGTTTGGTGATCATAATATGTTTTCCATCAAGCGATGCCAAACATTTGGGAAAGTCCCATTTTTCATGAAACTCTTGAGAAGTTTGTCTCCAGGTTTCCTCAGTGAGTCGTGGCAGATGGGTCGCCCGCATCTTCCTCACTATGGCCTCACAGGTCTCCATAATAAACTGCGACACTGTCTCGAGTCCAAGACAATAGGTGAAGGCCAGGCTGCAAATAGAGTCTCCAGATGCCAAATACCTGTAATGACAAAATAAATGTTTTGCTATTGTTTAACAATCAATTCTATTTTACTCTTCACAGAAGTTGGATTGTGCAAAACCAGATGGAAGTCCCTCCGTGACATTTTTGAAAGGCACCTACGGAAGGCCCAGCCCAGTGGTTCTGGGGGAACCAATCAGAAAGAATGGAAATACATGAAAATATTATCATTCTTGATACCTTACGTCCAGCCAAGAAGGTAAGTTATAATACACATTTGAAGTGATTGCACAGAATTCTAAATCTCAACAAATTGCAGTATTGCTGGCTTTGTTTTCTACCTGCTAAGTCACTAGGTGATTGGTTCATGTCAGCTGGTATCCCATTTCTGAATGAGTGATTATAGAGGCCTATAGATTATGAATCAGTCTCTTATTACAGAGGAATGATGAAAACCAGCACTATTAGACATTGTGGCCCAGATTTGAGAAATAGGATTAATTGAGGCTGAGCTGAGGTTTCTGACATTTACATAAAACACGTATAACTTTTCATTTATGTTGACCTTTTTTCAGCTCAAGAGGCAACCTCAGCCTTGAAAATGCTTATTCGCCTCAGCCACAACCGATGGAGCCCGATGACGCTGAACACGACGTGGTGTCCCTGAGCCATGACCATGTGCTTCAGATGCCTGAACAACAGTCAAGACCAACCACTACAGGCACAGCTCCAGACTGGCAGCCAAGAAAAAGAAAACAGAAAGTAAACTATCAAGATGTGGATGAAGAGCTGCTTGCATTTGTCAGCCAATCCCTTCTGCTGTTACCCCAGAGGATGAGGCATGTGTGCTCAGCCTTGTGCCAGAGCTGAAGAAAATAGGAAGAAACAAGGGACGTCTGAAAGTGCAACTACTGTCATTGATTGTAAACTGGGATGACCAGCATGCAACACCTCTGCTACCACAATGGCTCTTTGATGCTATGGACATAGTCCACCAATGGAAGGTCAGGTGAATCAGCTTGACCCTTCCCCCCCCCCCATCCCGTTCTCATGCTATATAGGAAGGCCTCTCCTCATTCTTTGTCTACTTTTCTCTGAAGAAGCACAAATTGTGCGAAACGTCAGGAAATTTTTCTTCTTAAATTTTAAATTATACTCCTTTTATCTTTTTACCCTTGAACAAAAAGGTTTGGACTATGTGAAATAGAAGAGGATTACTCCATCTCACTATTACAAAAAGGACACAATTTTTCCAATAAACAAAGACAAGCACATGGACCTTTGGAGACGTGTTGGGGATGGTATGGAAGAGCTCTTTTCTGTATGAGATATTCATTTTTCTGGGTTGGTGAGTACTCCCAAAACCACTGTGTGTACACATGAAGATTTTAAAGTTTGGAGTGGATTGAAGCTGAACCACTATCAGAATTAAACCATAAAGGAGTGATCACTTGTGAATGGAGTGTTTTTCTCCCACTTGAGAGGGGAGGTTTTTTTCTCACCTTAGTGTGGAGTGCTTTCCTAGAAAGATTGTTTTTAAGGAGTAACAACCTAACCTATAGTGGGAATTTCATGCGGACTGCTCCTTGGTATACATTCCCCTTCCCCCCTCCCCCCATGTTTTGAGGAGCTGAGGCCTGTATGAGGCTTAATTGCCATTTCTGGAGCGACCACCAGATGGCAGCAGACAATGATTTGTTGTAGGAGAAAATGAGTTGTGAGTGTTGACCTCCATTATCTCTTTTTATATTGGGTTTTGTTTCATTGGAGTTTCTTTTCTTAAATAGGGCCAATTTTTTCTTTGTTTTTTTGGTGTACTTATATTTTTTATTTTTGTCCTTTGTGTGTGTGTATATATATTTCAACTTTCATATGATCCTTTCTTTTAGTGGGGATTCCCAGCAAGGGTTCCGGTTATTGATTCCTTACCATGACAGTGCCAGTATCTAACCGTTTCCAGGCTCTAGTTAATCTAAATGATCAGGGTGAGTCTACTGGAGAAATTAGGAATATTCCTCCTCTGCAAGATATAACCCTCACGAAGGGATATTTTAAGGCTTTACAAGCAATTCATCACTCAGAAATGTTAGATTACTCTGCAGTTAATCATTCTTTTCCAGCAGGTATGGTAAGACAGGTGAACAAATTGGCGGCCTTTATTAAACCCTCCTCGCCTAACCAACAGACCCTAGCAAAGGTAAAACTTAACACCAGCAGGTGGATGGAGAACAATATGCATATTCTAAGGGAGCATTATGATGGGGTAATTGCCTTATGCATTCAGAATACCTCAACTTATAACCAGGAAGCTCTAGATAAGGCGGTGATGTGGGCAAAGGCCAGATACAAACACAAATTTACATCTTCTTCAGTAACTACCTTAAAAGATATGCTGCAAAAACCCATTGACCCACCAATTCCAGTTATGCGGCTGCAGTGACTAGCAAGTCACCGACTGGCAAGGCCTTAATGGGAGCCCAGGCCCACAGGGACTCTGGAATATGCAGGAATACTCCAGGGGGATCGAGTGACACCTCGGTAAGGGGCAATATGGTTAAGGAACAGGCCTCTAGTATTCCTGTAGACAAACAGACAAACCATAGCCTGACTACCAACAGCAATACCATAGGGTTTGCTGAGGGTACACAGGGAAGGGAGGTGCAGGTAGAGGTTCATGTTGGGACTACTTCTCCCCGTAGAGTGGTTCCCTCTATGAGCCCACCTACTAACCAACTATCTCCCCTCTTATGGGAAACCTGTCTCACCCCTCGGGAATTAGGCCCTGCAAAGAGTGGAAGGACTAGCTTCAGACTTACCCCAACAATCAAGAAGAGCACGGGGATATTTAATCCCCAAACTCAGCGACCAAGATATCATTTGGCCCAGCCTAAAGTCCCATCCTTGATAAGGTAGAGAACACTCAAATGTACCTTTAACAGCAGAGGGATTGGAGATTATTGTGAATAACGGAAATAGTCTAAAACTACCATTGAATAATGTGGCTGTTTTGATGGATGACATGGTTTTATCCAATTCTACTACAGGTTCACAACAAGATAATCATCAAGGTACGGTAGCAATGGAAAACGGAAACGAAACGGGATCTGGGACAGAACTAATACTGGAACCTGTAATAATAAGAAAAACTTCTTTATCCCACATGTCATTCCAGAACTGAAAGGAAAATAAATGATTGGAGTATTGAGATTACAAAGCCCGTGGTTTTTATTGGGGATTCCAACCTGGCGCGTATTCCTAGCTTTACAGACACTAACATACAGATAGATAGCTTTCCGGGAGCAACCTTCAGACATATTGCAGGAGTGATAAGCAAGTTGGAGAAACAACAAAACACACAGAAGGTGGTTTTATCAGTGGGTCTTGTTAACGGCTTGAACCAGCAGTACACTACTGCAGTCAAGCAGTTGCAACAACTACTGAATAAAACCACTGAAGTTGTTCCTCATGCACAGGTTTATGTTCCCATCATACACTTTTCGGATGAGCTTTCATGGGAAAAGCAGGGGGTACTGAATCAATTGAACCAGTATATTCAGAAAAATTGTAGGGAACTACTGGATCTGAATAAACTTAGTTTTCACACAATGCAGGATGATCCAATACATTGGAGACCAGATACAGCTGTAAACATTTTAAATTACTGGCTAGACCAGTTAAACTATTAAGAGGGGAAGAGTGTATCGGTATTACTCCCCAGCACTCTAATGTACTTAACTTATCGATTACTTTTAAACTTACAGCGGCAGAACAGCAACTTCTGGAGAAGGGCCTTATGTTTATTCCGACACACAGATCGTATGGAGCTCAGGAGGGATCTGCACACTTATCATAGAAAATTAAAATTACTTGATCATTTTAATTATAATACTGATAACCAAAGAGTACCGTTTACTGGTCCATCACACTGGGAGCCTAAGTTACAGGGAGTGTCTAATACAATGCAGACTTTAATCCAAAGGGACTCTACTTCCTTTAGTACATTTAGGTTTTATATGGCAGGAAAAGATAATCTTACAAAACAAGAACGGAATTCCTTAAGAATTCAAATATAATTATAAAACCAGCAGATAAAGGATCAAAGATTGTCATTTTGGATAAAACCCAGTATCTGATAGAGGCGAGTAGGCAGTTGGGTAATTCGAAACATTATAGACCACTGACTCATTCATTGCAGCAGGAGACCCAGAGACAAATGAGGGAGATTATAGGGGAACTTTATGAGAATAATTACAATTACATTACAAATGTTTTATCTATTTGGACCAGATACTCCACGCCCCAGACAATTTTATTTGTTGCCTAAAATCCACAAACCTCCTGAGACTTGGACCATTCCCTCAGAGGTTCCATGTGGGCCGATTGTATCGGATTGTGGTTCAGAATCGTATAGAATAGCGGAGTATTTGGATTATTTCATAAATCCCCTGTCACGGAAACGTCAAGGTTTCATTAAGGATACATACGAATTTGTGACAAAATTGAAAGGAATTAGTGTGCCTCAAGAAACTGTGTTTTTTTTCAATTGATATTGACTCCTTGTATACTAATATTGACACCAACTTGGGTCTTAGAGCAATCAGAAACATTTTCCATAAATATCCAGACCTAGATAGACCAACCTAGATAGACCAGATGGGGCTTTGTTACAACTATTGGAACTTAGTTTAACAAGAAATGACTTTGAGTTCAACTCTAATTGGTTTCTTCAAATCCATGGTACAGCTATGGGGAAGAAGTTTGCTCCGTCATATGCCAATATTTATATGGCAGAATGGGAACAATCAGCCTTCCCCAAATGCATAAAGCTTCCATTTTTGTATTTACGGTATCTAGATGATATATTTGGGTTATGGACACATTCTTCCTCAGATTTTATGGAATTTGTGAATATTTTGAATACACATCATCCGTCAATCACGATTAAATACAACGTTCAGCCGGAACGAATAGAATTTTTGGACACCGAGGTATTTTTTGTAGAGGGGAGTGATAACCTGAAGCAATTAGCAACAAAGGTTTATTTTAAACCTACGGACACTCATTCCCTCTTACATAAATCCAGTTTTCATCCAAAACACACCTACAGAGGGTTGATAAAGTCGCAGCTTATAAGATTTCATAGGATTTGTACACAGGAAAAACATGTAAAGGAGGCTATAGGAATTATTTTTAAGGCTCTCAGACCCAGAGGACTCGAAACGTTTCCTCCGCACCATAAGAGCGGAGGTGAACACTATGGTGGTAACTGAACCTATATATGGGCGGACTAATAACGATGGATGTATTATCCCATTTGTCACCACATATTCACAGTCTTCTATGAAATTTAACTCCATAGTGAAGGATCATTTTAAGCAGACAAGGGAGGATGGGGACACCCTCGAACAGTTTAGAGTAATATCAGCATATCGGCGAAATAAAAATTTGAAAGATGTGTTAGTACACTCTGGATTCAAGGAGAAGCTGGTGCGGAGGGGACCACACTTTAGACAAGTAAAATATATTCAGAATAAATGGTCGGGTCTAGGGGCCCCAGTATGGGAGGGATTTCAATTGAAGACCACCAACATTGTATATGGAATTGAATGTCTGAAATGTGGGAAACTGTATATTGGAGAAACTAGGAATTCCTTGGAAGCCAGACTCAAACAACACCTATATCATATAAGTAAAGAGTCAGTTAAAACCATATTATACACCCACTTTAGATCTCATCCAGTAGCTCAGTTAAGAATAGCAGGGTTGGAATCTAACCAAGGGTGGGCGCTAAAACATAGACAGATCAAGTAGCGAAGTTGGATTACATTTACATTTAAGTCATTTAGCAGACGCTCTTATCCAGAGCGACTTACAAATTGGTGCATTCACCTTATGATATCCAGTGGAACAACCACTTTACAATAGTGCATCTAAATCTTTTAAGGGGGGGGGGGGGGGGGGGGTTAGAAGGATTACTTTATCCTATCCTAGGTATTCCTTAAAGAGGTGGGGTTTCAGGTGTCTCCGGAAGGTGGTGATTGACTCCGCTGACCTGGCGTCGTGAGGGAGTTTGTTCCACCATTGGGGTGCCAGAGCAGCGAACAGTTTTGACTGGGCTGAGCGGGAACTGTACTTCCTCAGAGGTAGGGAGGCGAGCAGGCCAGAGGTGGATGAACGCAGTGCCCTTGTTTGGGTGTAGGGCCTGATCAGAGCCTGAAGGTACGGAGGTGCCGTTCCCCTCACAGCTCCGTAGGCAAGCACCATGGTCTTGTAGCGGATGCGAGCTTCAACTGGAAGCCAGTGGAGAGAGCGGAGGAGCGGGGTGACGTGAGAGAACTTGGGAAGGTTGAACACCAGACGGGCTGCGGCGTTCTGGATGAGTTGTAGGGGTTTAATGGCACAGGCAGGGAGCCCAGCCAACAGCGAGTTGCAGTAATCCAGACGGGAGATGACAAGTGCCTGGATTAGGACCTGCGCCGCTTCCTGTGTGAGGCAGGGTCGTACTCTGCGAATGTTGTAGAGCATGAACCTACAGGAACGGGCCACCGCCTTGATGTTAGTTGAGAACGACAGGGTGTTGTCCAGGATCACGCCAAGGTTCTTAGCGCTCTGGGAGGAGGACACAATGGAGTTGTCAACCGTGATGGCGAGATCATGGAACGGGCAGTCCTTCCCCTGGAGGAAGAGCAGCTCCGTCTTGCCGAGGTTCAGCTTGAGGTGGTGATCCGTCATCCACACTGATATGTCTGCCAGACATGCAGAGATGCGATTCGCCACCTGGTTATCAGAAGGGGGAAAGGAGAAGATTAATTGTGTGTCGTCTGCATAGCAATGATAGGAGAGACCATGTGAGGATATGACAGAGCCAAGTGACTTGGTGTATAGCGAGAATAGGAGAGGGCCTAGAACAGAGCCCTGGGGGACACCAGTGGTGAGAGCACGTGGTGCGGAGACAGATTCTCGCCACGCCACCTGGTAGGAGCGACCTGTCAGGTAGGACGCAATCCAAGCGTGGGCCGCGCCGGAGATGCCCAACTCGGAGAGGGTGGAGAGGAGGATCTGATGGTTCACAGTATCAAAGGCAGCCGATAGGTCTAGAAGGATGAGAGCAGAGGAGAGAGAGTTAGCTTTAGCAGTGCGGAGCGCCTCCGTGACACAGAGAAGAGCAGTCTCAGTTGAATGACTAGTCTTGAAACCTGACTGATTTGGATCAAGAAGGTCATTCTGAGAGAGATAGCAGGAGAGCTGGCCAAGGACGGCACGTTCAAGAGTTTTGGAGAGAAAAGAAAGAAGGGATACTGGTCTGTAGTTGTTGACATCGGAGGGATCGAGTGTAGGTTTTTTCAGAAGGGGTGCAACTCTCGCTCTCTTGAAGACGGAAGGGACGTAGCCAGCGGTCAAGGATGAGTTGATGAGCGAGGTGAGGTAAGGGAGGAGGTCTCCGGAAATGGTCTGGAGAAGAGAGGAGGGGATAGGGTCAAGCGGGCAGGTTGTTGGGCGGCCGGCCGTCACAAGACGCGAGATTTCATCTGGAGAGAGAGGGGAGAAAGAGGTCAAAGCACAGGGTAGGGCAGTGTGAGCAGAACCAGCGGTGTCGTTTGACTTAGCAAACGAGGATCGGATGTCGTCGACCTTCTTTTCAAAATGGTTGACGAAGTCATCCGCAGAGAGGGAGGAGGGGGGGGGGGGGAGGAGGATTCAGGAGGGAGGAGAAGGTGGCAAAGAGCTTCCTAGGGTTAGAGGCAGATGCTTGGAATTTAGAGTGGTAGAAAGTGGCTTTAGCAGCAGAGACAGAAGAGGAAAATGTAGAGAGGAGGGAGTGAAAGGATGCCAGGTCCGCAGGGAGGCGAGTTTTCCTCCATTTCCGCTCGGCTGCCCGGAGCCCTGTTCTGTGAGCTCGCAATGAGTCGTCGAGCCACGGAGCAGGAGGGGAGGACCGAGCCGGCCTGGAGGATAGGGGACATAGAGAGTCAAAGGATGCAGAAAGGGAGGAGAGGAGGGTTGAGGAGGCAGAATCAGGAGATAGGTTGGAGAAGGTTTGAGCAGAGGGAAGAGATGATAGGATGGAAGAGGAGAGAGTAGCGGAGGAGAGAGAGCGAAGGTTGGGACGGCGCGATACCATCCGAGTAGGGGTAGAGTGGGAAGTGTTGGATGAGAGCGAGAGGGAAAAGGATACAAGGTAGTGGTCGGAGAC
This sequence comes from Salvelinus namaycush, assembly GCF_016432855.1. NCBI lineage: Eukaryota > Metazoa > Chordata > Actinopteri > Salmoniformes > Salmonidae > Salvelinus > Salvelinus namaycush. The sequence goes on from NW_024058048.1 coordinate 35,441, forward strand.
TTGGAGGGGAGTTGCAATGAGATTAGTGGAAGAACAGCATCTAGTAAAGATGAGGTCAAGCGTATTGCCTGCCTTGTGAGTAGGGGGGGAAGGTGAGAGGGTGAGGTCAAAAGAGGAGAGGAGTGGAAAGAAGGAGGCAGAGAGGAATGAGTCAAAGGTAGACGTGGGGAGGTTAAAGTCACCCAGAACTGTAAGAGGTGAGCCATCCTCAGGAAAGGAACTTATCAAGGCGTCGAGCTCATTGATGAACTCTCCAAGGGAACCTGGAGGGCGATAAATGATAAGGATGTTAAGCTTGAAAGGGCTGGTAACTGTGACAGCATGGAATTCAAAGGAGGCGATAGACAGATGGGTCAGGGGAGAAAGAGAGAATGTCCACTTGGGAGAGATGAGGATCCCAGTGCCACCACCCCGCTGACCAGAAGCTCTCGGGGTGTGCGAGAACACGTGGGCAGACGAGGAGAGAGCAGTAGGAGTAGCAGTGTTATCTGTGGTAATCCATGTTTCCGTCAGTGCCAAGAAGTCGAGGGACTGGATGGAAGCATAGGCTGAGATGAACTCTGCCTTGTTGGCCGCAGATCGGCAGTTCCAGAGGCTGCCGGAGACCTGGAACTCCACGTGGGTCGTGCGCGCTGGGACCACCAGGTTAGAGTGGCAGCGGCCACGCGGTGTGAAGCGTTTGTATGGTCTGTGCAGAGAGGAGAGAACAGGGATAGACAGACACATAGTTGACAGGCTACAGAAGAGGCTACGCTAATGCAAAGGAGATTGGAATGACAAGTGGACTACACGTCTCGAATTTTCAGAAAGTTAAGCTTACGTTGCAAAAATCTTATTGACTATAATGATTAAAATGATACAGTACTGCTGGCTGGTGAAGTAGGCTAGCTAGCAGTGGCTGCGTTGTTGACTTTGTTTGAAAGTGTAGCTGGCTAGGTAACCTCGATAACTGGCTAGGTAACCTCGATAACCTCGATAATTACTCTAAACTACACAATTATCTTAGATACAAAGACAGCAAAGACAACTATGTATCTAGCTAACACTACACTAATCAAATCGTTCCGTTGTAATGTATTATTAGTTTCTACAGTGCTGCTAGTCGGTAGAAGTTGACTAGCTAGCTAGCAGTTGTTGACTAGGTAGGAGAACGGTGGCGCGGCGACGAAAATAGCTGGCTAGCTAACCTCGATAATTACTCTAAACTACACAATTATCTTAGATACAAAGACAGCAAAGACAACTATGTAGCTAGCTAACACTACACTAATCAAATCGTTCCGTTGTAATGTATTATTAGTTTCTACAGTGCTGCTAGTCGGTAGAAGTTGACTAGCTAGCTAGCAGTTGTTGACTTAGTAGGAGAACGGTGGCGCGGCGGACGAAAATAGCTGGCTAGGTAACCGCGATAATTACTCTAAACTACACAATTATCTTAGATACAAAGACAGCAAAGACAACTATGTAGCTAGCTAACACTACACTAATCAAATCGTTCCGTTGTAATGTATTAGTTTCTACAGTGCTGCTAGTCGGTAGAAGTTGACTAGCTAGCTAGCAGTTGTTGACTAGGTAGGAGAACGGTGGCGCGGCGGACGAAAATAGCTGGCTAGCTAACCTCGATAATTACTCTAAACTACACAATTATCTTAGATACAAAGACAGCAAAGACAACTGTGTAGCTAGCTAACACTACACTAATCAAGTCGTTCCGTTGTAATGTAATAGTTTCTACAGTGCTGCTATTCGGTAGAAGTTGGCTAGCTGGCAGTGTTGACTACGTTAGAAGGACGAAAATAGCTGGCTAGCTAACCTCGATAATTACTCTAAACTACACAATTATCTTTGATACAAAGACGGCTATGTAGCTAGCTAAGAAAAATTGCTCAGATCAAACAAATCAAACCGTTGTACTGTAATGAAATGTAATATTGCCTGTGAAGCGAAGTGCGACTACTCGCTCCAACCCGGAAGTCCCCTCTCTCTCTTGGATCAACAAATTGGGTACTTGTAATCCCACAGGTCTTAATGAAAAATATTAGAGACCCTAACCCTTCTAACCCTGACCGGAACATTAAACCTGAACCATCCTAACCCTAGTTTACCCTAACCTTAACCTGAGCAATCTTAGTCCAAACCCTAGCCAATTATCCCATTCCTAACCTTAACCACAATCTTAACCTCAAGTCTATTTCAATCCCTAACCCCTAACCCCAAACTTTGGCCCCAATACTGAAACTAAGTTTAACCCCAGCCTCAAACTTAACCCTAACTTGGACCCCAAGCCTAACCCCTTGGTTCACCCTAACTATAATCCTAAACCTAATCCTAAAACCTAATCTTAATTTTGACTATAACCTTAATCCTAATCTAAACCCTGACCTTAACCTCACCCTTAACTGCAGCAATCCCCACCCTAGCTCTAACCTTAACCCCAATCCTAACCTTAACCGCAGCCCTGACAATAACCTTAGATTTAATCCTAACCTGAACCATAATCCTAACCTTAACCCCACCTCAAGCCCTAATCGCTAATCCTGAACCTTGACCTAGATTCTGACCTTAATTCGAACCCAAGCCTTAAACCTAATCCTAACCTTAACTCCAAGCCTAACCCCTTGGACTTAAAACGTGGACGTAAGGAATCCCATAGGCCTGATAGAGATTAACCAGTCTAACCCTAACCAGATTCTTAAACTCGAACTCGGGCTCCATAAAGAGGTATTCTGAGGAGCCTGGTAATTAGGGAGCATGTGTTGATGTATTGCCTGGGGGTTTATCCTCTTAGAGGAAAATGTTATTTTTATCTGTTTTCCTTCCGGTATGAACCATAACCCCTTTTTTGGGGAATATCTCCTAATTTCCCGTAGAACAATTATGTATCCTTAGGAGCAATAGAATTAGAGAACAGGTGCCCGTGTACTTGGTCCTCTTGAAGGGCATTTTTTTCTTAAACCTAACCCTGACCCTAACCCTAAACTCTAACCCTAACCCTCCCCCATAACCCTAACCCCTAAACCCTAACCCTTTTCTTAGGTCTTTCCTTTCTTTTAACAGAATAAAACAATAAAAGAAAGAGGCATTTTAGAACTTACTTCAGTTTAATTTATGATCTTAGGAGGACACCTACGGGCCTTTTTAAGTACTACACCTAATATAACAGATCCTCAGAAGAGGGATAAACAGGAGATAGGCCTGTGCACCGTAAAACAAACTAGCTGAAACGAAACACAATCATATTCAAAACCTAACCCTAAACCCTAACCCCTAAACCTAACCCCCCCTAACCCCTAACCCTCCCTTCCCCCCTCCGGTTTCCACCTGTCAGAGATGGAAGTGGATCAACCGACTCAAAACTAGAAACCTAACCCCTAACCCTTCTCCTTGCAGACTCTAATTCCCCACCCTAACCCCAAGATCCTCATGCCTAACCTTAACCTCTAGACCCCCTCTAGACCCCCATACCTAATCTTAATTCAACCCTGACCTTTACTCTACCCTAATTCCCCACCCTAACCCCGAGATCCCCATGCCTAACCCTAACCTCTAGACCCCCATACCTGATCCTAATTTAATCCTGACCTGTACTCTAATCCTGACCCTAACCGTTACCCCAACCCGAACTCTAACCTTTACCCCTAGCTCCTAAATCCTAACCCTAATTCCAACCCTAACCCCTATACCCTCATACCTAAAACCTTACCTCTTAGACCACAGCTCTGAGCTTGGCTCCTGGTCTCTATTCTTAGTTCTGAATCCCTGGTTGCTCTGAGCTTGGCTCCTGGTCTCTATTCTTAGTTCTGAATCCCTGGTTGCTCTGAGCTTGGCCCCTGGGCTCTATTCTTAGTTCTGAATCCCTGGTTGCTCTGAGCTTGGCCCCTGGTCTCTATTCTTAGTTCTGAATCCCTGGTTTTTAACCCAAGCCTTATTTTAAAATCTGATTCTGGTCTTTTTATATATATATATTTTTTAGTCATTAAAGTATTTTATACAATAGTCTAAACCATTTATCCTAAAGGGGTTGCCTGTGCCAGTGCACATCAGATTCGTCTGTTTTTCTTTGAACCTAACCCCTAACCCTAACCCTAACCCCTTACCACTAACCCCTAACCCTAACCCCTAACCCTTTACCCCTAACCCCAACCCTTTACCCCTAACCCCAACTTGCACAATTGGTGGCTGACTAAATACTTTTTTTGCCCCACTGTATATAGCTTCGCTATTGTTATTTTACTGATGCCCTTTAATTATTTTCTTTTTTTTAAAGTTTTTTTTAACTGCATTGTTGGTTAAGGGCTTGAAAGTAAGCATTTCACTGTAAGGTCTACCTGTTGTATTCAGCATTTCACTGTGAGGTCTACTACACCTGTTGTATTTGGCGCATGTGACAAATACAATTTGATTTCATTTAAACAATTAATTTAAGGGGAATTATCCAAAACGTTTATTGCAAGACTACCTAGTAAATTGGGAATACTGCAGCCAATGTTAATTGGTGATGTGTCCCAAAATAATTTATATTATGAAAGTTTCTGACAGGATTGTCCATCAAAATAAAGTTGTGTAATGAAAGTTTTCAAAAACATTACAAGCAACCAGAATCAACTGGACACAGTAATACATAATGCAGGATTAATATTTAAATAAATGTATGATTTCTTAGAGTGGGTAAACTGAGCATTATGCAAAGTAGTTAAGTCATGTATGTCAAGGGACTATGTTACAATATGTGCAATGTTATCATAAATATGGACATTTCATTTACAGGTGTAATGGCACTAAGACACTGTAGTTGGTACACAGGTTGTGGTGCAGCACGTTTGAGGGCAGTGGAGAAGCACATTTCAATTGACTCCAAGAACAATAGTTCCATAGTTTGTAGTTCCATAGTTTGTAGTTCGTAACATTAACACAACTGACAGGTGTTGCTTCACTGTAAATTGGGATACATGTTTCAATAACATTGGATATTTGATTGGGCTTAATGTTGCATACCTTGTCGTGTGGTGCATGTGTAACAGTTTAGCTTCCTTCGCTCCTACCTGGGCTCGAACCAGGGAGCCTCTGCACACATCGACAACAGCCACCCTCGAAGCATCGTTACCCATCACTCCACAAAAGCCGCGGCCCTTGCAGAGCAAGGGGAACAACTACTTCAAGGTCTCTGAGCGAGTGACGTCACCGATTGAAATGCTATTAGCACGCACCACCGCTAACTAGCTAGCTATTTCACATCGGTTACACATGCATGCCAACCAGGTGAGAATCACCAGAATTAATTGATACTTGATGAATCAGGTCTTCTCAGCCTCCCCTTTGCCCACTCCAAGCTCCACTTCATGGTTCCCTTCTGCAAGACACAATTGTGTGAAAATAAAGCGGAAGGAATGGGAACCCTATTCATTTGAAGCAGTAGTGGGTATATGCCTAAAGTTATTTTACCCTAATAAGCTTCAATGAAATATAAATATTCAAAAAGTGAACGTGCACATTAAAGTCTACTCTTTTCGAAAGCTAACATGTAACGTTAGACGTTAGCAAAGGTTTTACAAGGTTGTCACTAGCCAAATTTGCTTTATGTGAGCTTTTCTGTGTCTTCATGCTAATCGCGAGCTAGCACGGCTAACGCTAGCATTTAAATGGAAGCCAAAAGAAGGCTGAAGAAGTTGCATACCTTAAGTTGTTGATAAAGCAAAATAAAGACAATAGTCCAAAAATCGAGAACTACCAGGATTTTGAGCATCTCCGTTGTCTAATCTATGTAACGTTATGCTTGGCCTTGCATTCAAGCAACAATCTTGCTAGTATGTAATTTACCTTGATAGTATTGTAATGAAACAGCACGGAGCAGGTCTCGAACCCTCGACCTCCTAGCCCGAGGTCCGGCGCGCTATCGACTGTGCCGCAAAAGCATGCTCCAACGGCAGAGTCGATTTCCGCGCTTATAAACCCAGGGTCGTTACAGTATTAACACATTCCAAAATGTTTCCGTGGCTGTTACAGTTTACATGTTTTTTCAGCAGGGCTTTTAATAAAACACAAGACGGTGCCGTTCACTGCGGCTAGCAGTGGGACCAGGCAAAGTTCGAGGCTAACTAAATGATATAACATGGCCGAGGTTCGAGGCTACCGACGTTAGCTAAATTAGCCTGCAAGTGTCTGACTTAGCTTATGCTAAGCACTGCTGATCCTGGTGCTAGATTAATGTTAGCTGCATTTTATAGCCAGTGATGAGAAACAGATCCTTCCACTGTAAACTAGCTGATAAACTTTACGATTCAGTAACAACAAATTTCAAAGACAAAACTGTTATCTTTTAAAGGTTCAACTCTGCTTGCAGTGGAAAAGGAAGTTCCTTCAAACTGTGAAATCTGGTTGAAAGGAGGAGCTAGTAAAACTTGCATATTAAAGAACGCGTTAAGTTAGCGTGTGTAGGTGTATATTTAGCAGCTGTAGGCGTTAACTTGACCTGTGCAGGACCGCTTGCAGCCATTTATTTAGGACATGTTGAACCGCCTGCAAGCACATTTGCACGTTCTTATCTGATGCGTTTAGGCGTTAATTTAGCGCGTGAAGACGTTAATTTAGCACCTACACCTGTTTACTTTACACACGTAGCATTAAAAAGATCGCGTTTTGACCACGTGCTTAAGACCCGAACGGCGTTCCATACAAAACAAAAGTGAAGTAATTAAGCACGAGGGGTAATGAGTAAGATTCTGTTTCCACATGTACAAGTGAATGCTTATCTGCCTTCCCAATGAAAACTAGTTATAAAATTCAAGCCTATGGAAAATAGATTTTTATCTTTCTGGACGATTCACCATGTTGCCTGTTACATTTCGATTTGAAAAGGGTGCTCCTCCCTCACCGTTTTTGCCCGTTCACGTCACGGGCCATAAACCTGTGCCCCGCGGCTCAGCATAATCGACTCCACCCAGTGATACAACGTAATCATCACGTTTTAAAAATGTTGCACTACTATAACGAAAATCCGTAGAACGGAAAACAAGTGATTTCAAGCTCAACAGTTTCCAAATCTCTGAACATGGTCCAAATTGTATAAAATAAAATATTTTATAAAAAATAATCGTGATCCGGAAGGGTTTCGTTTTGATGCCACGTTGGTTATGGTGGGAGCATAGAGAAGGATAGAGGCCTCTAGTAGCCAAAATGTGTTTTGACATAGCCAGCGTCATTGATGGCTTCCACAATTTTAACTTAGTCAACTGGGTGAGGCTTCCAACTTTATTGTCTGATCCCTCCTGATGACCTTATCATGTCCAATAGCGTCATTAGGAGGGATTGGCCAATCGCGAAGAAAAAAAAATACTATTTCAAATTGAGATCGCCTCCATGTTTTTTTCTGTGCGCTCAGACGCCAAAATAGGAACAATATATGGATGCTTTCTCTATCATTCTCTATGGGTGGGAGCCTTCCAAACTTTTTTTTATTTTTATATCACCCTGTCATCACAGAAACATTGAAGAAGTGACTGGCTGCGATTTCAACTGTTTGTTGTTGTAGCTTTCATTTATAACCACATTTTCATAGCATTTAGCCTACAGAATGCGTTCCCTTGGACTGTGTAGTTTGATGTTGCATGTGATGGTTGTTTGTTCCACGGAGTTGACGTTTGAGTTACCTGATAACGACAAGCAATGTTTCTATGAAGAGCTCCAGAATGGAGTGAAGTTTGACCTAGACTTTCAAGTAAGTGATTCAATATGTGGAGTTATGATGCCATTTCCTCATATGGTTGAGTTAGTTAGTGCATTGAACTACTTTATCTGATCCCATGCTCTAAATGTCCCTTCACACTCACTGGAAGAATGCAAAAAAAGATTGCAGTTTTGAAACCTCAGTAAAAGTGCAGTAACTGCGGTTACACAGCACTCTAACTGCGGTTACACTGCACTCTAACCGCGGTTACACTGCACTCTAACCGCGGTTACACTGCACTCTAACCGCGGTTACACTGCACTCTAACCGCGGTTACACAGCACTCTAACCGCGGTTACACTGCACTCTAACCGCGGTTACACTGCACTCTAACCGCGGTTACACTGCACTCTAACCGCGGTTACACAGCACTCTAACCGCGGTTACACAGCACTCTAACCGCGGTTACACAGCACTCTAACCGCGGTTACACAGCACTCTAACCGCGGTTACACTGCACTCTAACTGCAGTAAAAAAACTTATTTTGGACGCAGTATTTGCAGCATACTGCAGTTATACTGCACTCTGACTGCAGTATTTCGTAAGGCCTGAATTACTCTAAATGTGTCTCCATACCATCATCCTAATCTCTCCATGTTGTGTGTGTTCCAGGTGATTGCAGGAGGGAACTATGATGTGGACTGCTTTGTAACAGATCCAGTGAACAACGTCCTGTATCAGGAGAGGAAGAAGCAGTATGATAGCTTCTCTCACACCACCACTATGAAAGGAACCTACAAGGTCTGCTTCAGCAACGAGTTCTCTACCTTCTCCCACAAGACCGTCTACCTGGACTTCAGGTCCGGAGAGGAGAGACCCCTACTGCCTGACATGAACAGAGACACTGCCCTAACACAGGTAAAACAATGTTATAATTATATGAGACTTTAATTATATTACATATTCATTTGACTGACACAGGTAAGATCATAATATAATACTATATACAGTGTATTCTGAAAGTATTCAGACCCCTTGACTTTTCCCACATTTTATTACAGCCTTATTCTAAAACTGGCTAAATTGTCCCCCCCCCTCAATCTACACACAATACCCCATCATGACAAAGAAAAAACTGTTTTAAAAATTGTTTTGGAAATGTATTCTTAAAAAAAAAATGAAATATTACATTTGTGACCCGATTCAGGAAACTCGGCGTATGTGGCGAGTCACGACTTCACAGGAGGCTGTTTGAACGTAAAACATATTTTATCGAAATGCATTTTTTGGCAGAAATGCCTTCTCGAACATGTGAACTTTCATGTTTATTTTTTTATTTCACCTTTATTTAACCAGGTCGGCCAGTTGAGAACAAGTTCTCATTTACAACTGCGACCTGGCCAAGATAAAGCAAAGCAGTTCGACATATACAACAACACAGAGTTACACATGGAACAAACAAACAGTCAATAATACAATAGAAAGTCTATATACAGTGTGTGCAAATGAGGTAAGATAAGGGAGGTAAGGCAGTAAATAGGCCATGGTGACGAAGTAATTACAATATACCAATTAAACACTGGAGGGATTGATGTGCAAGGAGATACATGTGCCTTAATATCTAACTTGTATGCCATCTGTAAATACGAATAAAATTGTTAAATTACGAGCCTAGTTGGTTTAGCCACAGAAAAAGCAAGCAACCTTCCCGCTAGCCTTGATTGGCTGAGATAATGGGTGGGCTGGACATGCCGAGAGATGAGTTTGGATTGGTTTGCCATATAGCATGCGTCTGTCTATTGGAGCTGGTCAGTATGTCTAGGTAATCATGTCAAACGTGGCTTTTTTTGGTTAGCTACCTGCAGATTCATGCAGGGTAGTACGTCATGAGTTGTGTTTATGGTCCATTGTTTAGCTAGCTAGCTACATGTCTTAACAAAAGACTCCACTTGAATATTGAACATTTCAAGTTAGTGTACTGTTAGCTAGCTAACGTTAGCTGGCTGGCATGCTAACTGACGTTACATCATGCGTTGCGATTCATTGTTTACCTAGCTAGCTATCTAGCTGCATTTCTTAACAAAAGACTCTCGTCTTAGTGAGCCAGAGCGCAGAATAACTGATGCATTTTTGAACGCTCAACACCCGTTGAATATGTCCGTTGTCAGTAAACGTCGGCAACAAAGCGTAATTCAATTGTTGCCAGTGGCACAGTTAGTCACCAATGCTCCTGATAACATGAAAACTGCCTAACCAGCTCTGCTAGTGTGAGTAAAATGGTCAGAGTGGGGTGTTCTCTCATTATGAAAACTGCCTAACCAGAAGTAGCTAGCCAATGTTAGCCAATTGGCCAGAGCCTCCATTGTGCGCTCTGAACACGAAACGCTCTGAATTTACAAACGGACAATCTGACAGCACAGTTGCAGTCACCAACGCTTTGGATAACATACTGTAACAGCCTAACCAGCTCTGCTAGGGTGAGTAATGTTCAGTGAGCTGTTCTCTCTCTCTTAGATGTCTGGAAGTAGCTGGTAAGTTAGTACAGAACGCTCGGATCAACCCTTAAAGAGATGGGTGGGGCTAAGGCTTAAGAGGGAGTGAACAATGCTGTAGACAAAGAAGGGTTCTCCAATAGTAAGAGCTCTTCACCAGATACCAAAACATTGAAAGATGGTTTTCTCAAAAGGGAGTTTACAAGTTGATCGACTTTCAAAGCAGAATTACTTTCCCGTTGTTTCCTCAAATGCAGTGTATGCTATACCATTTTGTAGCTCTGGGTCTCTACTTTTATCCAATGTAAAAAAACAACAGAAATTTAAATGTTGCTACATAAGACCGAATCCAGGTGGTGAGTCACATTTACATAAGTTTTCAACCCTTTACTCAGTACTTTGTCGAAGCACCTTTGGCAGCGATTACAACCTCGAGTCTTCTTGGGTATGACGCTACAAGCTTGGCACACCTGTATTTTGGGAAGTTTCTCCCATTCTTCTCTGAAGATCCTCTCAAGCTCTTGTCAGGTTTGATGGGGAGCGTCGCTGCACAGCTATTTTCAGGTCTCGCCAGAGATGTTCGATTGGGTTCAAGTCCGGGTTCTGGCTGGGTCTTATTACTCCTGCTTATTATGAAGAAAAAATACATCTGTTTAACTTTGTAAACTAAAGGTGTGTTTAGAATTATTTTTGTTGTATTAATGCTATTTAATCTCTCCTCAGACTAATATTATTCTGTTTGTCCTGTGGGTACCTTTGCCACTGTTCCACCCCTTGTGTATTGCGCTGTCATGGTGTATTTGTAAATACATTTTTCTGTTGTCTTTGTTTTTTGAATGTGTCATGTAACACATTTATTAAATTATATTTTATTGATGTATAATAATTGAAGTTACCATCTACTAAGAGAAGGAATGTCAGTGTGTGACAACATAGTCAGTTGTATGTTTTTATTTTTGTGTTAAAATCTATATTTATTTAATCTAAATCTATACAACGATTACTATTGCAACAACACATCATCAGTAGGGTAAAACTAACCTGTCTCACGACGATTACTATTGCAACAACACATCATCAGTAGGGTAAAACTAACCTGTCTCACGACGGTCTAAACCCAGCTCACGTTCCCTATTAGTTAGTTCAGGGACTTGTCCCAAAGCCACTCCTGTGTTGTCTTGGCTGTGTGCTTGTTGTCCTGTTGGAAGGTGAACCTTCGCCCCAGTCTGAGGACCTGAGTGCTCTGGAGCAGGTTTTCATCAAGGATCTCTCTGTACTTTGCTCCGTTCATCTTTCCCTCGACCCTGACTAGTCTTCCCAGTCTCTGCCGCTGAAAAACATCCCCACAGCATGATGCTACCACCACCATGTGTCACCGTAGGAATGGTTCCAGGACGTGACGCTTGGCATTCAGGCCAAAGAGTTCAATCTTGGTTTCATCATACCAGAGAATTATGTTTCTCATGGTCAGAGTCCTTTAGGTGCCTTTCGGCAAACTCCAAGGGGGCTGTCATGTGCTTTTTACTGAGGAGTGGCTTCCGTCTGGCCACTACCATAAAGGCCTGATTGGTGGTGTGCTGCAGAGATGGTTGTCTTTCTGGAAGGTTCTCCCATCTCCACAGAGGAACTCTGGCGCTCTGTCAGAGTGACCATTGGGTTATTGGTCACCACCCTGACCAAGGCCCTTCTCCCCCGATTTGCTCAATTTTTGGCCGGGCGGCCAGCTCTAGGAAGAGTCTTGGTGGTTCCAAACTCCTTCCATTAAAGAATGATGGAGGCCACTGTTTGCTTGGGGGACCTTCAATGCTGCAGATTTTTTTTTTTTTTTTACCCTTCCATGCACCATCAACTGTGGGACCTTATACAGACAGGTGTGTGCCTTTCCAAATCATGTCCAATCAATTGTATTTACCACAGGTGGACCAATCAAGTTGTAGAAACATCTCAAGGATGATCAATGGAAACAGGATGCACCTGAGCTCAATTCTGAGTCTCATAGCAAAGGGTCTGAATACTTATGTAAATAAGGTATTTCTGTTTTATTTAATACATTTGAAAACAATTCTTACCTGTTAATGCTTTGTCATTTTGGGATATTGTGTGTAGATTGATGAGGAAAATATGTAGTTTTAGAATAAGGTTAACATCACAAAATGTGGAAAAGGGAACGGGGTCTGAATACTTTCCAAATGCACTGTATATAAAAATACAATATAAACGCAACAAGTAAAGTGTTGGTCCCATGTTTCATGAGCTGAAATATAAATCCCAGAAATGTTTCGTACGTACAAAAAGCTTATTTTGCTCAAATTGTGTGCGCACATTTGTTTACGTCCCTGTTAGTGAGCATTTCTCCTTTGCCAAGATAATCCATCCACCTGACAGATGTGGAATATCAAGAAGCTGATTAAACAGCATGATCATTACACAGGTGCACCTTCTGCTAGGGACAATAAAAGGCCACTTTAAAATGTGCAGTTTAGTCACACAACACCATGCCACAGTTGTCTTGAGGGAGCGTGCAATTGGCATGCTGACTGCAGGAATGTCCACCAGAGCTGTTGCCAGAGAATTGAATGTTAATTTCGCTACGATAAGCTGCCTCCAACATCGTTTTAGAGAATTTGTCAGCACGTCCAACCGGCCTCAACGACAGACAACGTGTAACCATGCCAGCCCAGAACCTTCTGTCTGTAATAAAACCCTTTTGTGGGGAAGAACTCATTTGGAATGACTGGGCCTTGCTCCCCAGTTGGTGGGCCTGGCTGCCAAGTGGGTGGGCCTATGCCCAATCATGTGAAATCCATAGATTAAGGCCTAATGAATTTGATGGATTTAACGTTTCTGAACTGTAACTCAGTACAAGTTTTGAAATGATTGGATATATATTTTTGTTCAGCATGTGTATCTAATCTAGATATCTATGCCATTTTCTATAACTAATAAAGGTAAGATCACTGACACGGGTACAGTAGATCACAGAAGACCTAGCTGGAAAGGTACTTAGAGGTTAGCTGCTCTTAGCGACGCGGGTCTATTGACAGACACTAGCGCTGCATTCAGTTGGAATGGGTTGCACAAAAAACGGTCCACTGTATGATAAAAGCCACCCACAAGTTATTATTTTTTCTTTCTTCCACATATTGTGCAGGACTCTTATTTTGACATGAGGTAAGCAGAGAGGAAGTGGGTCTAAAAAGGATCCACGTTTGGAAAGTCTGTTTTTAAATACGATCCTTCTGATATTTTGTCACAAATCCCCCCCCCCCCCCCCCGTCATAATGACCAACCTTCCTGCCCACAGGCACAGTAAGTTGAAATAGAATTGTATTTAACTTCTGGCTTCCCAGCTAATTTGTTTTTGTCCAATCCAATTGAAAGCAGCTCTAGTGTATGTCACTAGATCCGTGTTGCTAAGCGCAGCTAACCTCTAGGTACCTTTGCAGCTAGGCCCGTCCAGAAACCACCCCGTACTCCTAGAGCTATATATGACTAACTAACCCCACCCCCTAGGCACTTGAGCTATATATGACTAACTAACCCCACCCCCTAGGCACTTGAGCTATATATGACTAACTAACCCCACCCCCTAGGCACTTGAGCTATATATGACTAACTAACCCCACCCCCTAGGCACTTGAGCTATATATGACTAACTAACCCCACCCCCTATATGACTAACTAACCCCACCCCCTATATGACTAACTAACCCCACCCCCTATATGACTAACTAACCCCACCCCCTATATGACTAACTAACCCCACCCCCTATATGACTAACTAACCCCACCCCCTATATGACTAACTAACCCCACCCCCTATATGACTAACTAACCCCACCCCCTATATGACTAACTAACCCCACCCCCTATATGACTAACTAACCCCACCCCCTAGGCACTTGACATTTTTTACATTTTAGTCATTTATCAGACGCTCTTATCCAGAGCGACTTACAGTAGAGTGCATACATTTTTATTACATTTTTACATACTGAGACAAGGATATCCCTACCGGCCAAACCCTCCCTAACCCGGACGACGCTATGCCAATTGTGCGTCGCCCCACGGACCTCCCGGTTGCGGCCGGCTGCGACAGAGCCTGGGCGCGAACCCAGAGACTCTGGTGGCGCAGCTAGCACTGTGACACCCGGGAGGTATACTTGACATATATGTAGATGTGGAAACAGTCCATGGTAGTTGATCTCTGTAGGCTGATACCCAAACCTTTCAAATCAGATCCTTTAGAGGTTGTTTCTAGAAAGGGCCCCAACGCTATGTTGTTTGAACCGCAGATTGCCCCTCCAAGGATGTATTAATAATAATCTAATCTTGTCTCTGTTTGAACCGCAGATTGCCCCTCCAAGGATGTATTAATAATAATCTAATCTTGTCTCTGTTTGAACCGCAGATTGCCCCTCCAAGGATGTATTAATAATAATCTAATCTTGTCTCTGTTTGAACTGCAGATTGCCCCTCCAAGGATGTATTAATAATAATCTAATCTTGTCTCTGTTTGAACCGCAGATTGCCCCTCTAAGGATGTATTAATAATAATCTAATCTTGTCTCTGTTTGAACCGCAGATTGCCCCTCTAAGGATGTATTAATAATAATCTAATCTTGTCTCTGTTTGAACTGCAGATTGCCCCTCTAAGGATGTATTAATAATAATCTAATCTTGTCTCTGTTTGAACCGCAGATTGCCCCTCTAAGGATGTATTAATAATAATCTAATCTTGTCTCTTCTCCAGATGGAGTCGGCCTGTCTGTCCATCCATGAGATCCTGAAGGTAGTGTCTGACTCTCAGACCTGGTATCGGTTACGGGAGGCTCATGACCGCATCAGAGCAGAGGACCTCCATGAGCGCGTGTCCTATTGGTCGATAGGAGAAACTATAATCCTTTTCACTGTCAGCATTGGACAGGTTCTCATTCTCAGGAGCTTCTTCAGCGACAAGAAGAGCAGTGTTGCAGCCAACACGTAGATCCTACCATATATATATTATTATATATATGATACATTCTATAATACTGGGTTAGTGTTTCAGCCAACACAAGATATTGTATTACAGGTCATCTGCCACTAGAACCTACCTTAATACCCCACAACAAACTGTAGTCCTATACAGTTATAATAAAGGACTTCAGGAACTATTAAATCTGTCTTAAGACTTTAGCTTGTGGATTCTAGCCTCTGAAAATGAAATACTGTGGTTGGTACACCAAGCCTTTATCTGTTTTTGTCTCAGTGTACATCATTAATTTGTGCTATGACATTAATTTATTGTGTGTGTAAAATGTTTTGTATGTCTGTCTCACCATCTCTCGTGTACACAGTCACACCATAACCCCACAATTTGATTTCCATTTGAAATCCAATTTTCCCTTTCCTTAACCCCAACCCCTAAGCTTAAAATAGCCTTTGTCCTCGTGGGGATGTGGTAAATGTCCCCACGAGGGATAATTTTCCTTGTTTTACTATCCTTGTGAGGAGTTTTGGCAATTCCTGGGCCACTTGTGGGTTGGGGTGTGTCTTGACTATCATTAAAGTGAAGAATGTTATCAATTCTCTGTGTAATTATTACAATCATGTAAATTTTAACTAGGAAGTCGGGGCACCACGGGAAAATGTTTAAAGAGTTATTATTTCCCGGATTTAACTCTTCAGATATTTTCATATCTTTTCATATCTTATCGATTAGTCACTTATTAATGTATTATTACCTCATCAGTCATGTTTCAAAATCCTTGGATAGCTGCATGAACCATAGCATAAATTATGAATCCGCTACATACAAATTGGCTTATTTATTTAGTAACTAAATAATCACACAATTACATAAACACAAACAATAGTTATTGGTTACTAACACAATGCAATGAAAAGTCCCTAGTGGACTAAGCCCGATATGACGGCTTGGTAGACAATGGAAAGGGGTGGGGACAGATAAATAGCGGGAAAGACAGAATGGACCCACTACACACCGTTGATAACTATGCTCATACTTTGCACATGAACAGTCGCTCATTCAGAAGGAATTGCAATTTATATATTTACGCCTGTATGTCTCTGTTGAAATCGTCTGCTGGAGAGTCAGTGGACAGAAAGTCTCTGGTTTGTCCACCAGAGATCAGTCTTTTGTAGTTGTAGGTCTGTTATAATGGGTACGTCAGGTGTACCAATGGTCGTTCGATGGGGAAATGTTCTCCAGAATGGATCTTTCAGAGTACCACCCGGTGGTTCTCGGTCGCGTTTACCAGACTAAAGTATTTAAACAGCTGCAGACTGAATGTACCTGTATTCGGTTTTGTAGATATCTTAACCATATCAACATGTAGCTACAATACAGCTCTCTGGTCTATAGAGTAGTAACCATTTCAACATGTAGCTACAGTACAGCTCTCTGGTCTATAGAGTAGTAACCATTTCAACATGTAGCTACAGTACGGCTCTCTGGTCTATAGAGTAGTAACCATTTCAACATGTAGCTACAGTACAGCTCTCTGGTCTATAGAGTAGTAACCATTTCAACATGTAGCTACAGTACAGCTCTCTGGTCTATAGAGTAGTAACCATTTCAACATGTAGCTACAGTACAGCTCTCTGGTCTATAGAGTAGTAGCCATTTCAACATGTAGCTACAGTACAGCTCTCTGGTCTATAGAGTAGTAACCATTTCAACATGTAGCTACAGTACAGCTCTCTGGTCTATAGAGTAGTAACCATTTCAACATGTAGCTACAGTACAGCTCTCTAGTCTATAGAGTAGTAACCATTTCAACATGTAGCTACAGTACAGCTCTCTGGTCTATAGAGTAGTAACCATTTCAACATGTAGCTACAGTACAGCTCTCTGGTCTATAGAGTAGTAACCATTTCAACATGTAGCTAGGGTACAGCTCTCTGGTCTATAGAGTAGTAACCATTTCAACATGTAGCTACAGTATAGCTCTCTGGTCTATAGAGTAGTAACCATTTCAACATGTAGCTACAGTACAGCTCTCTGGTCTATAGAGTAGTAACCATTTCAACATGTAGCTACAGTACAGCTCTCTGGTCTATAGAGTAGTAACCATTTCAACATGTAGCTACAGTACAGCTCTCTGGTCTATAGAGTAGTAACCATTTCAACATGTAGCTACAGTACAGCTCTCTGGTCTATAGAGTAGTAACCATTTCAACATGTAGCTACAGTACAGCTCTCTGGTCTATAGAGTAGTAACCATTTCAACATGTAGCTACAGTACAGCTCTCTGGTCTATAGAGTAGTAACCATTTCAACATGTAGCTACAGTACAGCTCTCTGGTCTATAGAGTAGTAACCATTTCAACATGTAGCTACAGTACAGCTCTCTGGTCTATAGAGCAGTAACCATTTCAACATGTAGCTACAGTATAGCTCTCTGGTCTATAGAGTAGTAACCATTTCAACATGTAGCTACAGTATAGCTCTCTGGTCTATAGAGTAGTAACCATTTCAACATGTAGCTACAGTACAGCTCTCTGGTCTATAGAGTAGTAACCATTTCAACATGTAGCTACAGCTTCCTGTTCTCTGGTCTATAGAGTAGTAACCATTTCAACATGTAGCTACAGTACAGCTCTCTGGTCTATAGAGTAGTAACCATTTCAACATGTAGCTACAGCTTCCTGTTCTCTGGTCTATAGAGTAGTAACCATTTCAACATGTAGCTACAGTACAGCTCTCTGGTCTATAGAGTAGTAACCATTTCAACATGTAGCTACAGTACAGCTCTCTGGTCTATAGAGTAGTAACCATTTCAACATGTAGCTACAGTACAGCTCTCTGGTCTATAGAGTAGTAACCATTTCAACATGTAGCTAGGGTACAGCTCTCTGGTCTATAGAGTAGTAACCATTTCAACATGTAGCTACAGTATAGCTCTCTGGTCTATAGAGTAGTAACCATTTCAACATGTAGCTACAGTACAGCTCTCTGGTCTATAGAGTAGTAACCATTTCAACATGTAGCTACAGTACAGCTCTCTGGTCTATAGAGTAGTAACCATTTCAACATGTAGCTACAGTACAGCTCTCTGGTCTATAGAGTAGTAACCATTTCAACATGTAGCTACAGTACAGCTCTCTGGTCTATAGAGTAGTAACCATTTCAACATGTAGCTACAGTACAGCTCTCTGGTCTATAGAGTAGTAACCATTTCAACATGTAGCTACAGTACAGCTCTCTGGTCTATAGAGTAGTAACCATTTCAACATGTAGCTACAGTACAGCTCTCTGGTCTATAGAGTAGTAACCATTTCAACATGTAGCTACAGTACAGCTCTCTGGTCTATAGAGTAGTAACCATTTCAACATGTAGCTACAGTACAGCTCTCTGGTCTATAGAGTAGTAACCATTTCAACATGTAGCTACAGTACAGCTCTCTGGTCTATAGAGTAGTAACCATTTCAACATGTAGCTACAGTACAGCTCTCTGGTCTATAGAGTAGTAACCATTTCAACATGTAGCTACAGTACAGCTCTCTGGTCTATAGAGTAGTAACCATTTCAACATGTAGCTACAGTACAGCTCTCTGGTCTATAGAGTAGTAACCATTTCAACATGTAGCTACAGTATAGCTCTCTGGTCTATAGAGTAGTAACCATTTCAACATGTAGCTACAGTACAGCTCTCTGGTCTATAGAGTAGTAACCATTTCAACATGTAGCTACAGTACAGCTCTCTGGTCTATAGAGTAGTAACCATTTCAACATGTAGCTACAGTACAGCTCTCTGGTCTATAGAGTAGTAACCATTTCAACATGTAGCTACAGTACAGCTCTCTGGTCTATAGAGTAGTAACCATTTCAACATGTAGCTACAGTACAGCTCTCTGGTCTATAGAGTAGTAACCATTTCAACATGTAGCTACAGTACAGCTCTCTGGTCTATAGAGTAGTAACCATTTCAACATGTAGCTACAGCTTCCTGTTCTCTGGTCTATAGAGTAGTAACCATTTCAACATGTAGCTACAGTACAGCTCTCTGGTCTATAGAGTAGTAACCATTTCAACATGTAGCTACAGTACAGCTCTCTGGTCTATAGAGTAGTAACCATTTCAACATGTAGCTACAGTACAGCTCTCTGGTCTATAGAGTAGTAACCATTTCAACATGTAGCTACAGTACAGCTCTCTGGTCTATAGAGTAGTAACCATTTCAACATGTAGCTACAGCTTCCTGTTCTCTGGTCTATAGAGTAGTAACCATTTCAACATGTAGCTACAGTATAGCTCTCTGGTCTATAGAGTAGTAACCATTTCAACATGTAGCTACAGTACAGCTCTCTGGTCTATAGAGTAGTAACCATTTCAACATGTAGCTACAGTACAGCTCTCTGGTCTATAGAGTAGTAACCATTTCAACATGTAGCTACAGTACAGCTCTCTGGTCTATAGAGTAGTAACCATTTCAACATGTAGCTACAGTACAGCTCTCTGGTCTATAGAGTAGTAACCATTTCAACATGTAGCTACAGTACAGCTCTCTGGTCTATAGAGTAGTAACCATTTCAACATGTAGCTACAGCTTCCTGTTCTCTGGTCTATAGAGTAGTAACCATTTCAACATGTAGCTACAGTACAGCTCTCTGGTCTATAGAGTAGTAACCATTTCAACATGTAGCTACAGTACAGCTCTCTGGTCTATAGAGTAGTAACCATTTCAACATGTAGCTACAGTACAGCTCTCTGGTCTATAGAGTAGTAACCATTTCAACATGTAGCTACAGTACAGCTCTCTGGTCTATAGAGTAGTAACCATTTCAACATGTAGCTACAGTACAGCTCTCTGGTCTATAGAGTAGTAACCATTTCAACATGTAGCTACAGTACAGCTCTCTGGTCTATAGAGTAGTAACCATTTCAACATGTAGCTACAGTACAGCTCTCTGGTCTATAGAGTAGTAACCATTTCAACATGTAGCTACAGTACAGCTCTCTGGTCTATAGAGTAGTAACCATTTCAACATGTAGCTACAGTACAGCTCTCTGGTCTATAGAGTAGTAACCATTTCAACATGTAGCTACAGTACAGCTCTCTGGTCTATAGAGTAGTAACCATTTCAACATGTAGCTACAGTACAGTTCTCTGGTCTATAGAGTAGTAACCATTTCAACATGTAGCTACAGAATCCCTTTGTCAGTGTAAATAAACAGCGTATTGAACATCACCTGGGGAAAATGTTTTGATACATTGATTTAGCTTGGAGTTTGCACTTTTGGGACTGTTCCATTGGATCCATTGTTTTAGACACAGCTCATGTACAGTTGAAGTAGGAAGTTTACATACACCTTAGCCAAATACATTTAAACTCAGTTTTTCACAATTCCTGACATTTAATCCTGGTCAAAATTCCCTGTTTTAGGTCAGTTAGGATCACCACTTTATTTCAAGAATGTGAAATGTCAGAATAATAGTAGAGAGAATGATTTATTTCAGCTTTTATTTCTTTCATCACATTCCCAGTGGGTCAGAAGTTTACATACACTCAATTAGTATTTGGTAGTATTGCCTTTAAATTGTTTAACTTGGGTCAAACTTTTTGGGTAGCCTTCCACAAGCTTCCCACAATAAGTTGGGTGAATTTTGGCCCATTCCTCCTGACAGAGCTGGTGTAACTGAGTCAGGTTTGTAGGCCTCCTTGCTCGCACACGCTCTTTCAGTTCTGCCAACAAATTTTCTATAGGATTCAGGTCAGGGCTTTGTGATGGTCACTCCAATACCTTGACTTTGTTGTCCTTAAGCCATTTTGCCACAACTTTGGAAGTATGCTTGGGGTCATTGTCCATTTGGAAGAGCCATTTGCGACCAAGCTTTAACTTCCTGACTGATGTCTTGAGATGTTGCTTCAATATATCCACATAATTTTCCTGCCTCATGATGCCATCTATTTTGTGAAGTGCACCAGTCCCTCCTGCAGAAAAGCACCCCAACAACATGATGCTGCCCCCCTTGTGCTTCACGGTTGGGATGGTGTTCTTCGGCTTGCAAGCCTCCTTTTTCCTCCAAACATAACGATGGTCATTATGGCCAAACAGTTCTATTTTTGTTTCATCAGACCAGAGGACATTTCTCCAAAAAGTATGATCTTTGCTCCCATGTGCAGTTACAAACCGCAGTCTGGCTTTTTTATGGCGGTTTTGGAGCAGTGGCTTCTTCCTTGCTGAGCGGCCTTTCAGGCTATGTTGATATAGGACTTGTTTTACTGTGGATATACATACAGCATCTTCACAAGGTCCTTTGCTGCTGTTCTGGGATTGATTTGCACTTTTCATACCAAAGTACGTTCATTTCTAGGAGACAGCGGTATGATGGCTGCGTGGTCCCATGGTGTTTATACTTGTGTACTATTGTTTGTACAGATGGATTTGGTACCTTCAGGTGTTTGGAAATTGCTCCTAAGGATGAACTAGACTTGTGGAGGTTTACAATTATTGGCTGATTTCTTTTGATTTTCCCATGATGTCAAGCACAGAGTTTGAAGGTAGGCCTTGAAATACATCCACAGGTACACCTCCAATTGACTAAAAGTATATCAATTAGTCTATCAGAAGCTTCTAAAGCCATGACATAATGTTTGGGAATTTTCCAAGCTGTTTAAAGGCACAGTCAACTTAGTGTATGTAAACTTATGACCCACTGGATTTGTGATACAGTGGATTATGTATCACAGTGATACAGTGGAGTATGTAAACTCACGACTTCAACTGTCAACCCTTAGTGTAGTTTCATTATCTAGGCAGCAGATGGCAGTACCTGCATGGTGGACTCCAAGAATCTACAGTGCTTCAGTATAGTCTACAGTACAGTACCCCTTTCTGCTATTCTGGTGGTGTCCTTTGCCCCAAATGAGAGCTGTGCTCAGTTTAGGAGGAATACAGTCTATATTCTATTGTAGTTGCCAAGTAGCCCTATGCATCTCATTTAAACCTCATTTAATTCAACTGTAGATGGAGATAGAGTAAGTAGGCTGCAGTTGTAACCTCGGTATTATAGATGGTAAGAGGTTAGATAAATATTAAAACGTTTAGGTACCGAATGAAAAATACAAGTTAAATGGGTTCCCATCTCATTTTTAACTGTACTGATGGTTTTGTAACACAGACTGTTGCTTTATAAAGCAAATGTTCCCACTCTGGTCTTGGCACATGAGCTCTAGTCAACAGCTCACAGATACAGTGCAGGTAGGCTACCTACATTATGAGATTATTATGGAGAAGTGTAACGGCAGCCTTCCTCCTCTTCGTCTGAAGAGGAGGTGTAGCAGGGATCGGACCAAGACGCAGCGGCGCTCGTGTTCAACATGATTTTAATAAACAAGACAAAACTGTGAACACTTACAAAATAACAAACGTGGCTTACCGATACAGCCCTATCTGGTGCAGAGAAAACACAGAGACAGGAAACAACCACCCACAAACCCCAACACAAAACAAGCCACCTATATATGATTCCCAATCAGAGACAACACAAAACATCTGCCTCTGATTGAGAACCATATTAGGCCAAACATAGAAACGGACAAACAAGACACACAACATAGAATGCCCACCCAGCTCACGTCCTGACCAACACTAAAACAAGCAAAACACACAAGAACTATGGTCAGAACGTGACAAGAAGAGCGATATTATTAGTAGTCAACAGCTCTCAGATACAGTGCGGGTAGGCTACCTACATTATGACATTATTATGGAGAAGAGCGATATTATTTGTCTATCGGCAGCCAAGCATCGCTCATCATGCCACCAGAATAAGACCCTCGATATTTATTGGAAAGGAGCATCAAGCTCATCACCTTCCACCTTCACCACCCTATGAAGTTCATCATTTATTTTATCTGTAGCCTAATAAATTGCATGCTTTCCAGAGTCCTAGTGGTAGGACCACACAACATATCATCGTGTGACTCCAAGTTTATTATATCAATATTTGCGTATCCACCTCCATTTCTCGCATAATACATTTTACCGACACAAAAAGATCCCACCATGTCGAATGAACAAAATTGTCTGTAAGCATTTAAAAAAAGAAATACCGGCATTTCATAGTTACGTCAGCCCTGTCATTACTTTTTTCATAGGTCAGGTCATTCATCTGCATGAAATGGTTGGATGGAAACTTGGTGACGCTTAAGTGTGTTGAATATAACCGGACGGACGCCCATAAAATATACGTAGCCTAATTTATTTACCGGCTGTCGGGTATTCATTCATATAAGGCCTGTCCTCGTGGTCATAACCGTCTCTCCGGTGAACCATGACGGGATACCTGAGGGTTCTGTCCTCCATCTCGAGGTATGGAGCGACGCTTACCGAAAACCCTGCTATGTTTGCGCCTGCTGCCGCCGTGTGCCAGAGTCTGCGACACAGAAACTGTGAGTCTTTAAACTAAACCAAAACTCCTCTAGCTGCTAACGAAGTCTGGTTTCACTGCACAGTCATCCTCGCATGGAATAGATTCATCTATTCATATTATACATTACCAATGTATTTTGTGTTCAAATATTTGGCTTTGCTACAAAGTAGTGGATGTGCAGGAGTGACCTTTGATTTGTTACGTTGTATTGTTTGTGTCACAGCAATGCGATGTCGTGGCATCAGAACATAGCAATATGGTGGGAACTGGGAAATGATGGGGATTTGGAATATTGTAACAGTTGACAAACTGTGTTGAATGTAGAATGTTAAAAAACCAGGAGTAACATTGTCACATCACACATTGTAGGTTACCTCAATAAATAACATTACAATTCAACAACGGTATAATGTACATACTTTATGCCTGTCTGCCAGGTGCCAAGGTCCGTTCAGTATGAGTGCTGTTGGATACATTTAAAGGCTGAGTGGGAGGGAGTCACAACTGCACCTGTAGCCTATAGGGAAGGATCTTAAAACAGACATTTGTGTTAACATGTTTCTGATTGTCTGTTTGTTCTTAATCTGACATGGTGTCATGTGTTACTATACTGTAGTAATATTTTATGTTTTTAATGTTTAATATGACTTGGTGTTTCCAGATGCAGCTAAACACATCAAGGTGGACCAGACGGTGTGTTACTGTAATAACATGTTACTGTAATAATGTGTTTAATGGTTTCAGATGTTACTGTAATAATGTGTTTAATGGTTTTAGATGTGTTACTGTAATAACATGTTACTGTAATAATGTGTTTAAACGGTTTCAGATGTTACTGTAATAACATGTTACTGTAATAATGTGTTTAATGGTTTTAGATGTGTTACTGTAATAACATGTTACTGTAATGTGTTACATGTTTAATGGTTTCAGATGTTACTGTAATAACATGTTACTGTAAAAATGTGTTTAATGGTTTCAAATCAAATTTATTTATATAGTCCTTCTTACATCAGCTGATATCTCAAAGTGCTGTACAGAAACCCAGCCTAAAACCCCAAACAGCAAGCAATGCAGGTGTAGAAGCACGGTGGCTAGGAAAAACTACCTACAAAGGCCCAAACCTAGGAAGAAACCTAGAGAGGAACCAGGCTATGAGGGGTGGCCAGTCCTCTTCTGGCTGTGCCGGGTGGAGATTATAACAGAACATGGCCAAGATGTTCAAATGTTCATAAATGACCAGCATGGTCAAATAATAATAATCACAGTAGTTGTCGAGGGTGCAGCAAGTCAGCACCTCAGGAGTAAATGTCAGTTGGCTTTTCATAGCCGATCATTAAGAGTATCTCTACCGCTCCTGCTGTCTCTAGAGAGTTGAAAACAGCAGGTCTGGGACAGGTAGCACGTCCGGTGAACAGGTCAGGGTTCCATAGCCGGAGGCAGAACAGTTGAAACTGGAGCAGCAGCACGGCCAGGTGGACTGGGGACAGCAAGGAGTCATCATGCCAGGTAGTCATGAGGCATGGTCCTAGGGCTCAGGTCCTCCGAGAGAGAGAGAAAGAAAGAAAGAGAGAAAGAGAATTAGAGAGAGCATACTTAAATTCACACAGGACACCGGATAAGACAGGAGAAGTACTCCAGATATAACAGACTGACCCTAGCCCCCCGGCACATAAACTACTGCAGCATAAATACATAATACATACTTTCAGATATGTTACTGTAATAACATGTTACTGTAATAATGTGTTAAATGGTTTCAGATGTTACTGTAATATGTTTAAAGTTGAATGGTTTCAGATGTCACTGTAATAATGTGTTTAATGATTTTCAGATGTGTCACTGTAATAATGTGTTTAATGGTTTCAGATGTTACTGTAATAATGTGTTTAATGTTTTTCAGATGTGTTACTGTAATAATGTATTTAATGGTTTCAGATGTTACTGTAATCATCTGTTTAATGTTTAATGGTTTCAGATGTTACTGTAATCATCTGTTTAATGTTTAATGGTTTCAGATGTTACTGTAATGTGTTAAATGGTTTCAGACGTTACTGTAATATGTTTAAAGTTGAATGGTTTCAGATGTCACTGTAATAATGTGTTTAATGTTTTTCAGATGTGTTACTGTAATAATGTATTTAATGGTTTCAGATGTTACTGTAATCATCTGTTTAATGTTTTTCAGATGTGTTACTGTAATAATGTATTTAATGGTTTCAGATGTTACTGTAATCATCTGTTTAATGTTTAATGGTTTCAGATGTTACTGTAATCATCTGTTTAATGTTTAATGGTTTCAGATGTTACTGTAATGTGTTAAATGGTTTCAGACGTTACTGTAATATGTTTAAAGTTGAATGGTTTCAGATGTCACTGTAATAATGTGTTTAATGTTTTTCAGATGTGTTACTGTAATAATGTATTTAATGGTTTCAGATGTTACTGTAATCATCTGTTTAATGTTTTTCAGATGTGTTACTGTAATAATGTATTTAATGGTTTCAGATGTTACTGTAATCATCTGTTTAATGTTTAATGGTTTCAGATGTTACTGTAATCATCTGTTTAATGTTTAATGGTTTCAGATGTTACTGTAATCATCTGTTTAATGTTTAATGGTTTCAGACGTTACTGTAATATGTTTAAAGTTGAATGGTTTCAGATGTCACTGTAATAATGTGTTTAATGGTTTCAGATGTTACTGTAATAATGTGTTTAATGTTTTTCAGATGTGTTACTGTAATAATGTGTTAAATGGTTTCAGATGTTACTGTAATCATATGTTTAATGTTTTCAGATGTTACTGTAATGTGTTAAATGGTTTCAGACGTTACTGTAATATGTTTAAAGTTGAATGGTTTCAGATGTCACTGTAATAATGTGTTTAATGGTTTCAGATGTCACTGTAATAATGTGTTTAATGTTTTGAAATGTTACTGTAAAAATTGTTTAATGTTTAAATGGTTTCAGATGCAGTTAAGCGTATCAAGGTGGACCAGCCGGTGGTGGAGATGGATGGAGATGAGATGACAAGGATCATCTGGGAGTTCATCAAGGAGAAGGTACTGTAGTACACCATGGACCCCTAACTCTACTGTACACCATGGACCTCTAACTCTACTGTACACCATGGACCTCTAACCCCTAACTCTACTGTACACCATGTACCTCTAACCCCTAACTCTACTGTACACCATGGACCTCTAACTCTACTGTACACCATGGACCTCTAACCCCTAACTCTACTGTACACCATGGACCTCTAACCCCTATCTCTACTGTACACCATGGACCTCTAACCCCTAACTCTACTGTACACCATGGACCTCTAACCCCTAACTCTACTGTACACCATGGACCTCTAACCCCTAACTCTACTGTACACCATGGACCTCTAACCCCTAACTCTACTGTATACCATGGACCTCTAACCCCTAACTCTACTGTACACTGTCATGACGTTGGCAGTGGGGGTAGGTTTATGACAGTCATAAATACCTCTTTCCCCCTTTTTCTCTTCCCTACTGATGTGACATAAGAAAACCCCTTGGTTAACATAGAGATTCTGGGGACATCAGAAAGTGGGGGGGAATGAACTATATTCTGGTAATCCGACCAACTGAACATATGCGGTGGTACTTAAGGTATATTATGTCAGTTCGGTTGCCCTCTGACACATTCTCATCAATGATAGAATGACATAAACTCTACTGTGGAAAGTCTAAACGTCAGAGGTATCAGATTCACATGGAATTGTTGTTTAATTCAAATGTTTGAATATGAAATTATTTGTGAAGAGATTAAATGTAATTTTAACTTCCAAATGAGAGATTTGGATTTTCATAAATTTGGGCTTCTGCTCCCCCAGTGGCCCGCCCCTGTGAAGAGACATGGGTTATAAACTTTTCAGACACACCCCTCTCCCTCCACTATAAAAGCCATTGACAAAAATATAACTTCCTGTTCCGGGACACTAGGATGACGATCCGATGTCAGAATGGTTCAGATAATAACTACAGAACTAAGCCAACATCAGCATGGACTTTGGTTGCAAATGGTATGAACTTTGAACTCGTATTCACTACAGAAGTGATACCTCCTAGCCGTTGAGTTAGCAACAGCTGCTACAAACGCAGGTTAGGAAGGACAGTCAGAGTATCCCGTCTACTACACACGACGCTACTCCAACGAATCCAGTGACCACCAGAGACATTCTTCAAAGGACAGAGGACCCGGGTTGGCGATACGGTCGTCCATCTACCACCAACCTACTGAAGCGCAGCTCAGAGTAAATATTTATTGCATTTTCCTTTTTCAAATGGGCGGTAATATAGAATGCATAAGATACTGTATTTACGATGGTACAGCTTCGCCTATGTTCCAGTCTCCCGCTCTTTCACTAAAATCCCGCCCCTTTTCTTTGTGTAACAAGCTGTCATATCTATTCCGCCCGCTAGGGACGTTTTTCTGTATGACGTAATTTGTGATCAAGTTATGATTTCATTGTGTATGTGTGATTCTGTGTGATTAGTTAGGTATTTAGTAAATAAATAATTAAACCCAATTTTGTATTGCTGATTCAACTTGTTAGCCAGGATTCTTGCAGATAACAAGGATTTACCACTTTCAGATGAGACTGAATAAAATGACGATTAATGTGACTGCTATTTAGTAAAATATTACTAAATCTTTAAGAGTTTATTCGGAAGATAACAGCTCTATAAATATTATTTCGTGGTGTCCCTCTCTAGTTAATTAATATTTACATGATTAGTTCAATCAGGTAATATTAATTACGGAGAAATTATTTTATAGAATAGCATGTCATAGCAATTAATCTGGCATAGTCAAAGACACGACAACACCATGGACCTCTAACCCCTATCTCTACTGTACACCATGGACCTCTAACCCCTATCTCTACTGTACACCATGGACCTCTAACCCCTAACTCTACTGTACACCATGTACCCCTAACTCTACTGTACACCATGGACCTCTAACCCCTAACTCTACTGTACACCATGGACCTCTAACCCCTATCTCTACTGTACACCATGTACCCCTAACTCTACTGTACACCATGGACCTCTAACCCCTAACTCTACTGTACACCATGGACCTCTAACCCCTATCTCTACTGTACACCATGGACCTCTAACCCCTAACTCTAACACTACATATCTACAATACAAAATGTATAATACCACCATACAACAATATTACAATTTACTTGTGTGTAGAGTTTGTGTGCTAGCGCTTGTATGCATGTCTGTATCTTTGTGTGTGTTTCTCTTCACAGTCCCTGCTTCTCCATAAGGTCTATTTTTACCTTTAAAAAAAAATCGGATTCTACTGCTTGAATCAGTTACCTGATGTGGAATAGAGTTCCATGTAGTCATGGCTCTATGTAGTACTGTGTGTCTCCCATAGTCTGTTCTGAACTTGTGAAGAGACCTCTCGTGGCATGTCTTGTGGGTCATGCATGAATGTCCGTGCTGTGTGCTAATAGTTTAAACAGACAGCTCGGTGCATTCAGCATATCAACACTTCTTACAAAAACAAGTAGTGATGAAGTCAATCTCTCCTCCACTTTGAGCCATGAGAGATTGACATGCATATCATTAATGTTAGCTCCCCGTGTACTTTTTGAAATATATATATTATTTTTTTATCCCCTTTTCTCCCCCACAATTTTCATGGTATCCAATCGCTAGTAATTACTATCTTGTCTCATCGCTACAACTCCCGTACGGGCTCGGGAGAGACGAAGGTCGAAAGCCACGCGTCCTCCGAAGCACAACCCAACCAAGCCGCACTGCTTCTTAACACAGCGCGCCTCCAACCCGGAAGCCAGCCGCACCAATGTGTCGGAGGAAACACCGTGCACCTGGCCCCCTTGGTTAGCGAGCACTGCGCCCGGCCCGCCACAGGAGTCGCTGGAGCGCGATGAGACAAGGATATCCCTACCGGCCAAACCCTCCCTAACCCGGACGACGCTAGCCCAATTGTGCGTCGCCCCACGGACCTCCCGGTCACGGCCGGCTGCGACAGAGCCTGGGCGCGAACCCAGAGACCCCGTGTACTTTTAAGGGCCAGCCGGGCTGCCCTGTTCTGAGCCAACTGTAAAGTCCCTCTTTGTGGCACCTGATCACATGACTGAAAAGTAGTCCAGGTGCGACAAAACTAGGGCCTGTAGGACCTGCCTTGTTGATAGTGTTGTTAAGAAGGAAGAGCAGCGCTTTATTATGGACAGACTTCTCCCCATCTTAGCTACTGTTGTATCAATATGTTTTGACCATGACAGTTTACAACCCAGGGTTACTCCAAGCAGTTTAGTCACCTCAACTTGCTCAATTTCCACATTATTCATTACAAGATTTAGTTGAGGTTTAGGGTTTAGTGAAGGATTTGTCCAAAATACAATGCTTTTTAGTTTTGGAAATATTTAGGACTAACTTATTCCCTGCCACGCATTCTGAAACTAACTGCAGCTCTTTGTTAAAACCTGTTTGGGATAGGGCGCAGCATTTTCACGTTCGGATGAAAAGCATGCCCAGAGTAAACTTCCTGCTACTCAGGCCCAGAAGCTAATATATGCATATTATTAGTAGTATTGGATAGAAAACACTCTGACGTTTCTAAAACTGTTTGAATGATGTCTGTGAGTATAACATAACTCATATGGCAGGCGAAAACCTGAGAAAAATCCAACCAGGAAGTGGGAAATCTGAGGTTTGTAGTTTTTCAACTCATTGCCTATCGAATATACAGTGTCTATGGGGTCATATTGCACTTCCTAAGGCTTCCACTAGATGTCAACAGTTAGCACTTGGTGGTCTATAGCAGCTTCCCACCAGAATGGGCTTTAGGTGAGGCAGATGAACCTGTAGCCATATTACTTCAACAGTATTTAACATGAGATCCTCTCTAAGTTTTACAGGAATTAATATAGACCGCAACACCGCCCCCATTGGCATTTTCTGTAGATGTTATAACCATGTATTGCTACCACTGTTTTATCAAAGGTATTATCTAAGTGAGTTTCAGAGATAGTCAGAATATGAATGTAATCTGTTACAAGCAAGTTATAGACTTCATGAACCTTGTTTGTCAGGCTGTTTATGTTAATATGGGCTATTTTTTAGCACCTTTCTGGGTTGTTGATTGTTTTTAATGCTTTACTGGGAAGTAGACTTTCTCATGTTATTTATATTGGAGCTGATAGTGCAGGGTGAGCTGCATGAAGTGGACTTCCTAGGAGTCCAGGAGCCAAGATGATTTGGTCTTGGGTCATTGATAAGTCACTGTCCTGACCACTAACAGTACTGTAGACCATGGACCACTGTCCTGACCACTCTAACAGTACTGTACACCATGGACCACTGTCCTGACCACTAACAGTACTGTACACCATGGACCACTGTCCTGACCTCTAACAGTACTGTACACCATGGACCACTGTCCTGACCACTAACAGTACTGTAGACCATGGACCACTGTCCTGACCACTAACAGTACTGTACACCATGGACCACTGTCCTGACCACTAACAGTACTGTACACCATGGACCACTGTCCTGACCTCTAACAGTACTGTACACCATGGACCACTGTCCTGACCTCTAACAGTACTGTACACCATGGACCACTGTCCTGACCACTAACAGTACTGTACACCATGGACCACTGTCCTGACCACTAACAGTACTGTACACCATGGACCACTGTCCTGACCACTAACAGTACTGTACACCATGGACCACTGTCCTGACCACTAACAGTACTGTACACCATGGACCACTGTCCTGACCTCTAACAGTACTGTACACCATGGACCACTGTCCTGACCACTAACAGTACTGTACACCATGGACCACTGTCCTGACCACTAACAGTACTGTACACCATGGACCACTGTCCTGACCACTAACAGTACTGTACACCATGGACCACTGTCCTGACCACTAACAGTACTGTACACCATGGACCACTGTCCTGACCACTAACAGTACTGTACACCATGGACCACTGTCCTGACCTCTAACAGTACTGTACACCATGGACCACTGTCCTGACCACTAACAGTACTGTACACCATGGACCACTGTCCTGACCACTAACAGTACTGTACACCATGGACCACTGTCCTTGACCACGTCTTGTAATGTCTGAGGAAACTATGGATTAATTATGGAAAACAAAGTATCCACTCCACTCCCATGTTTTATGAGCTGAAATAAAAGATCCCAGAAATGTTCCATACTCACAAAATGCTTATTTCTCTCAAATGTTGTGCACAAATTTGCTTACATTGCTGTTAGTGAGCATTTCACCTTTGCCAAGATAATCCATTCACATGACAGGTGTGGCATATCAAGAAGCTGATTAAACAGCATGATCATTACACAGGTGCACCTTGTGCTGGAGACAATAAAAGGCCACTCTAAAATGTGCAGTTCTTTCACACAACACAATGCCAGAGATGTCTTGAGGGAGTGTGCAATTGGCATGCTGACTGCAGGAATGTCCACCAGAGCTGTTGCCAGAGAATTGAATGGTAATTTCTCTACCATAAGCCGCCTCCAACGTTGTTTAAGACAATTTGGCAATACATTCAACCGGCCTGAAAAAAACGCAGACCACGTGTAACCACGCCAGCCCAAGACCTCCACATCCGGCTTCTTTACCTGCTGGATCGTCTGAGACTAACCACCCGCACAGCTGATGAAACTCTGGGTTTGCACAACTGAAGAATTTCTGCACTAACTGTGAGAAACGTCTCAGGGAAGCTCATCTGCGTGCTCATTGTCCTCACAAGGGTCTTGACCTGACTGCAGTTTGGCGTCGTAACCGACTTCAGTGGGCAAATGCTCACCTTTGATGGCCAGTGGCACGCTGGAGAAGTGTGCTCTTCACGAATTAATTTACTTAATTAACTTTTTCAACTTTACCGGGCAGATGGCAGACAAGTGTTTATGGCGTCGTGTGGGCAAGTGGTTTGCAGATTTCAATGTTGTGAACGGAGTGACGTGTACGACAACGTGTTCCAGTTCCTGCCAGTATCCAGCAACTTCGCACAACCATTCAACATTGGCACAACATTCCACAGGCCACAATCAACAGTCAGATGAACTCTATGCAAGGAGATGTGTCTTTCTACATGAGGAAAATGGTGGTCACACCAGATACTGACTGGTTTTCTGATCCAAGCCTCTACTTTTATTAAAGAATCCTGACTAGAACCCAACATTTTTATCATATTACTCCAGTGCTAGCCTCCCTACACTGGCTTCCTGTTAAGGCAAGGGCTGATTTCAAGGTTTTACTGCTAACCTACAAAGCATTACATGGGCTTGCTCCTACCTATCTTTCCGATTTGGTCCTGCCGTACATACCTACACGTACGCTACGGTCACAAGACGCAGGCCTCCTAATTGTCCCTAGAATTTCTAAGCAAACAGCTGGAGGCAGGGCTTTCTCCTATAGATCTCCATTTTTATGAAATGGTCTGCCTACCCATGTGAGAGACGCAGACTCGGTCTCAACCTTTAAGTCTTTACTGAAGACTCATCTCTTCAGTGGGTCATATGATTGAGTGTAGTCTGGCCCAGGAGTGTGAAGGTGAACGGAAAGGCTCTGGAGCAACGAACCACCCTCGCTGTCTCTGCCTGGCCGGTTCCCGTCTCTCCACTGGGATTCTCTGCCTCTAACCCTATTACAGGGGCTGAGTCACTGGCTTACTGGTGCTCTTTCATGCCATCCCCAGGAGGGGTGCGTCACTTGAGTGGGTTGAGTCACTGACGTGATCTTCCTGTCTGGGTTGGCGCCCCCCCTTGGGTTGTGCCGTGGTGGAGATTTTTGTGGGCTATACTTGACCTTGTCTCAGGATGGTAAGTTGGTGGTTGAAGATATCCCTCTAGTGGTGTGGGGGCTGTGCTTTGGCAAAGTGGGTGGGGTTATATCCTGCCTGTTTGGCCCTTTCCGGGGGTATCATCGGATGGGACCACAGTGTCTCCTGACCACTCCTGTCTCAGCCTCCAGTATTTATGCTGCAGTAGTTTATGTGTCGGGGGGCTAGGGTCAGTTTGTTATATCTGGAGTACTTCTCCTGTCTTATCCGGTGTCCTGTGTGAATTTAAGTATGCTCTCTCTAATTCTCTCTTTCTCTCTTTCTTTCTCTCTCTTGGAGGACCTGAGCCCTAGGACTATGCCTCAGGACTACCTGGCATGATGACTCCTTGCTGTCCCCAGTCCACCTGGCCGTGCTGCTGCTCCAGTTTCAACTGTTCTGCCTCCGGCTATGGAACCCTGACCTGTTCACCGGACGTGCTACCTGTCCCAGACCTGCTGTTTTCAACTCTCTAGAGACAGCAGGAGTGGTAGAGATACTCTTAATGATCGGCTATGAAAAGCCAACTGACATTTACTCCTGAGGTGCTGACTTGCTGCACCCTCGACAACTACTGTGATTATTATTATTTGACCATGCTGGTAATTTATGAACATTTGAACATCTTGGCCATGTTCTGTTATAATCTCCACCCGGCACAGCCAGAAGAGGACTGGCCACCCCTCATAGCCTGGTTCCTCTCTAGGTTTCTTCCTAGGTTTGGGCCTTTCTAGGGAGTTTTTCCTAGCCACCGTGCTTCTACACCTGCATTGCTTGCTGTTTGGGGTTTTAGGCTGGGTTTCTGTACAGCACTTTGAGATATCAGCTGATGTAAGAAGGGCTATATAAATCAATTTGATTTGATTTGATTTAGTGATGATCCATGCCACGAAGCCTCCAGTGATGATTCATGGCCCGGAGCCTCCAGTGATGATCCATGGCCCGGAGCCTGTAGTGATAATCCATGGCACGAAGCCTCCAGTGATGATCCATGGCCCGGAGCCTGTAGTGATGATACATGGCAAGGAGCCTGCAGCGAAGGTCCCCAGTCCGGAGCTTGCAGCGACGGTCCCCAGTCCGGAGCTTGCAGCGACGGTCCCCAGTCCGGAGCCTGCAGCGACGGTCCCCAGTCTGGAGCCTGCAGCGACTGTCCCCAGTCTGGAGCCTCTAGCGACGGTCCCCAGTCCGGAGCATCCAGCGACGGTCCCCAGTCCGGAGCCTCCAGCGACGGTCCCCAGTCCGGAGCCTCCAGCGACGGTCCCCAGTCCGGAGCCTGCAGCGACGGTTCCCAGTCTGGAGCCTCCAGCGAGGGTCTCTGATTGGGGATCATATATAAGTTGACATTTTCCTTTTGGGTTTTGTGGGATCTTGTTTTCTGTTTAGTTTCTTAGCCTTACAGAACTGTGCGCTTTCGTTTTTTTGACTTTGTTATTTTGTTTGGTGTCATCAATAAAGTTACGATGTACGCCTATCACGCTGCGCCTTGGTCCACTTTTCATTCTACCACCAACGAGAGCCATTACAGAAACGCTTTTTCTGGAGTGATGAATCACGCTTCACCCTCTGGCAGTCCGACGGACGAATCTGGATTTAGCGGATGTCAGGAGAACACTGCCTGCCCGAATGCATAGTGTCAACTGTAAAGTTTGGTGGAGGAGGAATAATGGTCTGGGGATGTTTTTCATGGTTCGGGCTAGGCCACTTAGTCCCAGTGAAGGGAGATCTTTTTATTTTTGTATTTTACCCCCCTTTTCTGTATTGTGTCATCGCTGCAACTCCCCAACGGGCTCGGTAGAGGTGAAGGTGGAGTCATGCGTTCCGTTCAACTGGTGACTGAGGTGAGCCTGCAGGTGCCTAGCCGCCACAAGGAGTCATTATAGCGTGATTAGCCAAGTAAAGCCCCCCTGGCCAAACCCTCCCCTAACCTAGATGACGCTAGGCCAATTGTGCGCCGTCCTATAGGACTCCCGGCCACGGCCGGTTGTGGCACAGTCCGGGAATGAACCCAGGTCTGTAGTAACGCCTCAGACCGCTGCGCCACT